>NC_025994.2:40757022-40932948 GCF_000442705.2 Elaeis guineensis
CAGAAATGGCTGAAGATCCAAGGAGAGAAGTAATCCTAGTAGAAAATAATGAGGTTGCTAGAGAGGCAAACCCTAGGGCACTGTGGGATTATGCCATGCCTACCGTGAATGGAGCTTCATCTAGCATCACAAGACCACCTGTGCAAGCAAACAACTTTGAGATCAAGCCTGCTTTGATCCAAATGATCCAGACAGCAGTTCAGTTTGGAGGATTGCCCAATGATGACCCTAATGCGCACATTGCAAACTTCTTGGAGATATGTGATACCCTTAAGCATAATGGAGTGTCAGATGATGCAATTCGGCTAAGATTGTTCCCGTTTTCACTTAGAGACAAAGCTAAAGCATGGTTACAGTCTCTTCCTGCTGGCTCGATCACCATTTGGAATGACTTAGCACAAAAATTTTTGGCAAAATTCTTTCCACCTGCTAAGACTGCCAAGTTGAGGACTGATATCCAAACCTTCGTGCAATTTGATATGGAGACCTTATATGAAGCCTGGGAAAGGTTCAAGGATCTGCTTAGGAGGTGTCCACACCACGGGCTGCCTAAATGGTTGGTTGTGCAAACCTTCTACAATGGGCTGAACAATCATACCAGAATTAATATTGATGCTGCTGCTGGAGGTTCATTGATGGGGAAGTCGCTTGATGAGGCCTATGATCTTTTGGAGGAAATGGCCAACAACAATTACCAATGGCCCAATGAGAGAAACATGACGAGGAGACCTGCTGGGGTTCATGAGATAGACGCTATTACTGCACTCAATGCAAAGGTAGACACTCTTTTCAAAAAATTAGATCATTTGTCTATTAATGCTGTCAATACTTGTGTGCAGACCTGTGAGATGTGTACTGGGCAACATGCTACTTGAGATTGCCCGATTGACAGCTCATTCATGCCTCCAGTACAAGAACAAATACAATATATGGCAAACCAAGGAAGACAACAGAACAATCCATACTCAAACACCTACACGCCTGCCTGGAAGAACCATCCAAATTTTTTCTGGGGAAATCAACAGCAACAACAGAATTATCAGAATAGAGGACCACCTGATTTTCCACAGCAAGAAAAGAAGTCTAACCTGGAAGAATTGGTTGCAACTCTCACCAAGGCCACTACTGATTTCATGGGTGAAACTAAGGCAAACTTTCAAAACCAGCAAGCTGCCATTAAAAACTTGGAAATACAAATGGGACAGTTGGCCAACATGATAGCTAACAGAACTCAAGGGTCATTGCCTAGCAATACTGAAACGAACCCGAAGGAGCATGTGAAGACAATTACCTTGAGGAGTGGAAAACAACTAGGGGAACAACAAGGGAAAGAGCCTGTTAAAGAACAAGTAAAGGAACAAACTCAAGAAGAGACTATGGTCAAAGAGAAGCTAAAAGAGAAAAAGGAAGAGCCAGTAAAGCCCTACAATCCACCAGTTCCTTTTCCTCAAAGGCTCAAGCAAAGTAAGGATGATAAGAACTTTCTGAAGTTTTTAGAGGTCTTTAAGAAACTACACATAAATATTCCATTTGCGGAGGCATTAGCTCAGATGCCTAGCTATGCCAAATTCTTGAAGGACATCCTTTCCAAAAAGAGAAGGCTAGAGGACCATGAGACAGTCATGCTCACCGAAGAGTGCAGTGCGATCATTCAGAACAAGTTGCCATCAAAATTAAAGGATCCAGGGAGTTTTACAATTCCATGCAATATTGGCAATATCGAATTCACTAAAGCATTGTGCGATTTAGGTGCTAGCATTAACTTAATGCCTTTATCTGTTTTCAGGAAGCTTGGACTAGGGGATGTGAAACCAACCAGTGTCTCATTACAACTAGCTGATCGATCGATGACATATCCTAAAGGCATAATGGAGGATGTATTAGTCAAGGTGGACAAATTTATCTTCTCAATGGATTTCATTGTCTTGGATATGGAGGAAGATAGAGAGGTTCCTTTGATATTGGGGCGTCCATTCCTTGCAACTGGCAAGGCACTTATAGATGTCCATGAGGGTAAGCTTACTTTAAGAGTGGGACAAGAAGAGGTAATTTTTAACGTGCTTAATTCTTCTAAATATCCTCTTGAGAATGATGAATATTTTAGATTAGATGTGATTAATAAATTTGTTAGTGAATTAATTGACAATTCTGAATATGACTTGATTGATGGTGTTAAAAATAAACAGCATGTTGATGTATTAAATGATGTTGAGAAAATACAGGATTCAGTAGAGGCTAAGCCAAACCCCAAGCTTGAGCTTAAGCAGCTTCCTTCTCACTTAAGATATGCATTCTTAGGAGACTCATCTATTTTTTCTGTCATTATATCTGCTCATTTGTCTACTGAACAAGAAAAAAAATTATTGCATGTGTTGAAAAAGCATAAGAAAGCACTAGGCTGGTCTATTGATGATATTAAGGGAATTAGTCCCAGTATATGCATGCATAAAATTTTAATGGAAGAAAACTACAAAGCTTCAATTGAGCATCAACGTAGGTTAAATCCTAATATGAAGGAAGTAGTTAGAGCTGAAGTAATGAAGTTACTTGATGCAGGAATTATCTACCCTATTTCTGATAGTAGTTGGGTGAGTCCTGTTCAAGTAGTTCCTAAGAAAGGGGGGATGACTGTTATTACAAATAATAAAAATGAGCTGATACCCACTAGAACAGTCACTGGTTGGCGTGTGTGTATTGATTATAGAAAGTTAAACAAAGCCACACGAAAGGACCATTTTCCTTTGCCTTTTATTGACCAGATGCTTGAGAGATTGTCCGGATATCCCTTCTACTGTGTTTTAGATGGTTATTCAGGATATTTTCAAATTCCTATTGTACCTGAGGATCAAGAAAAAACTACATTTACTTGTCCATATGGAACATTTGAATATAGGAGAATGCCATTTGGGTTATGTAATGCACCTGCAACTTTTCAAAGATGTATGATGTCTATATTCTCTGATATGGTTGAAAAATTCATTGAGATCTTTATGGATGATTTTTCAGTTTTTGGTCCTTCTTTTGATATGTGTTTGACTAACCTCTCTCAAGTTCTACAGCGTTGTGAAGAAACTAATCTTGTGTTGAACTGGGAGAAATATCATTTTATGGTGCAGGAAGGAGTAGTTTTAGGCCATAAGATTTCATCTAGAGGGATAGAAGTAGACAAAGCAAAGGTGGAGGTCATTGAGAAATTACCACCACCAACATCTGTTAAAGGAATGAGGAGTTTCTTAGGGCATGCTGGCTTCTATAGAAGATTTATAAAAGACTTCTCTAAAATTACCAAACCTCTTTGTAATTTATTGATCAAGGATGCACTTTTAAAATTACTGATGAGTGTTTGGTTGCTTTTAACAGGTTAAAGAGAGAATTAATCTCAGCTCCTATCATCACTGCACCTGACTGGAATCTACCATTTGAACTCATGTGTGATGCAAGCGACTATGCTATAGGAGCAGTTTTGGGACAAAGAAAGGAGAATAGACTTCATGTGGTGTACTATGCGAGTCGAACACTGAATAATGCACAGTTGAACTATGCCACCATAGAGAAAGAGTTGCTCGCCATTATTTTTGCTTTTGATAAATTTAGGCCATATCTTATAGGAGCAAAAACAATAGTTTATACTGATCACTCAGCAATTAAATATTTACTTGAAAAGAAGGATGCGAAACTGAGACTAATTCGTTGGGTGCTCTTATTGTAGGAATTTGACTTGGAGATTAGGGATAAGAAAGGAGTAGAAAATCTTATAGCAGATCACTTATCTCGGTTAGAGTTAAGTAAAGAAATTGAGAACACTGAGGTACCTATTAATGAGTCATTCCCTGATGAGCAATTATTTGCATTACTCACATCTAGTACACCCTGGTATGCTGATATTGTTAATTTTAAGGCATGTGATATTATTCCTCCGAAATTTAATTACCAGCAAAAAAAGAAATTTTTACATGATGCAAAATATTATTTTTGGGAGGATCCATATTTATTTAAATATTGTCCAGATCAGCTTATTAGAAAATGTGTGCCTGATAATGAAATTAAAAATATTTTAAAACACTGCCATTCATTAGAGTGTGGAGGCCATTTTGGACCTAACAAAACAGCTGTTAAAGTATTACAGTGTGGTTTTTATTAGCCTAACCTATTTAAAGATGCTATTGCTTTTGTTTCTTCTTGTGACCGATGTCAAATAACTGGAAATATTTCTTTTAGACAGGAAATGCCACTAACCAATATCCTTGAAGTAGAACTGTTCGATGTGTGGAGATTAGATTTTATGGGGCCTTTTCCACCTTCTCATTCAAATCAATACATCCTGGTGGCGGTGGATTATGTATCCAAATGGATTGAGGCAGTAGCACTTCCCTCTAATGATGCCAAGAGTGTGCTCAAGTTCTTAAAGAAATACATATTCACACACTTTGGTATTCCAAGAGCTATCATCACGGATGGAGGTAAGCATTTTTGTAATCGTTATTTGGATTCTCTATTGATAAAATACGGTGTTACTCATCGTGTAGGAACACCATATCATCCTCAAACAAGTGGACAAGTAGAGATCTCCAACCGTGAAATTAAAAGAATATTGGAGACTACTGTCAACTCATCAAGAAAGGACTGGTCCCTAAAATTAGATGATGCGTTATGGGCATATAGAACAGCATTCAAAACGCCAATTGGGATGTCCCCGTATCGTCTAGTTTATGGAAAAGCATGCCATTTACCTGTGGAGCTAGAGCATCGAGCTTACTGGGCAACTAGGTTGCTAAATTTCAATATGGAAGCTGCTGGAGAGAAAAGGTTATTACAGCTTAATGAACTTGATGAGTTCCGCCTCCATGCATATGAAAATGCAAGAATTTACAAGGAGAGAACGAAAATATGGCATGACAAACATATTGTGAGGCGTGAATTCCAAGCAGGACAAAAGGTGTTGCTGTATAACTCTCGCCTAAAGCTATTTCCAGGCAAGCTCCGGTCTAGGTGGTCAGGTCCATTTGAGATTATACAAGTTTTTCCACATGGAGCTGTTGAGCTAAAGAGTGGTGATAGGACCTTCAAAGTCAATGGGCAAAGGTTGAAGGAATACATAGATGGAGAATTTGAGCAACCAAAAACCTCCATAGCACTGACATAATACATTGGGATAGTCAAGCTAACGATTATAAACTAGCACTTCTTGGGAGGCAACCCAAGCAAATTTTTTTTTTTATTTTTTGAGTCAACTTTAATCCTCACTATATTTTCAAGGTTTGAATGGACGTTGTTCACTTTTTGTAGTCACATTGAAGAAGACAAGAGAGATGAAATGACTGAGGACGAGTTGCAAACTCACACAAGCGCATAGGCACGCTACAAAGGGGAGTACCCCTAACCTTTAAGAATGCCTTGCTATAATATGTATTGTGATGATGATCTTGTCATTGAGCACAATGTCCAATTCAGATTTGGGGGTGCATTTGCATGAGCATTTCATGTTAATAATATAGGATTGCCATTATGTTTGCATCTTTATCTTTATTTTTTAATAAAATTTTTATAAAAAAAAATTTGGAATGTTGATTTATTGATCACTTGTAAGGATATAGAGGGGACAATTTTACTTTTGTGTTAGTGTTTGGCTATCTTAGCTTTAAATTTGGAAGTCAAATTCAGGGATTGACTGTTTTATACTTGTAAATACTTAAATAAAATCTCGTATAGGAGATAGTTACTTTGCTTCGCCAATCCTATTTGTGAGCTTTGTTGCAATAAAATGTAGACAATTTACTTGGGAGAAATGATATAGGCATTCCTTTGGCATATCCTTTTTGACCCCTTGTATTTTCTTTTCATCCTATCTCATATCTACTGTTCATATTTTTTTGAGAATAAATTGATTATAATGGTTAGAGCATACTAAATTTTTAGTTTTCCTTCCATTCAAAAAAAAAAAAAGAAAAAAAAAAGAGCACAATCTACTCCGCTGTTTCAAGTTGCCTAGTAACTAGGAGCATTCATGAGCCCCATGTTTGCTTTTACGTCAAACAGTGATTTGAATTATGAGTATGCAAAGCACTTTGAGTATATGACTTGCTGAGTAACCGGGTGCCTTCATCACCAATGTCGGTATTCGCGTAAAAAGGCAAATGATGACTTAAGGAAGAGTGCCAAAGTGTATAGGCTGTTCTAAAAATATAAAATAAAATAAATAAAGGAAGGGATGTAAAGTATAAGTAATTGAGTATGCTCTGATTTATTATGGTTGATTTATTTTCACTTATGTGACCATAACCATCATTCTTGTTACTTGCTTTTCATTTTTTTTTTTTAACCCGAAAAAGTCCTATTGATCTCTTGAGTACGTTGTTTGCACTATTGGAGATGGGCTGATAGGATTTTGCATTCAGGATTGGATGTTTGAACCGAATTATTTTATTAAAATCTAAAGGAAGCAGGGTAGCTATTGATTGTGCATAATTTTGTTTGAGTATGAATGAGTTTGGAATAGTTAGCTTGTGGGTTTGCCTTTCGGTTTTGGGTTGAGGTGGTTAAGCCATGGCATTTGGGTATTACTCCTTTGTGTCTAGATGGATTTTGAGTATATTAATGTTAAATAAAGTTTTTAGCATTAATTTTTTGAGATTCTTCATTTTTGATTTGGACTTTTCTTTTGCTTGGGGACAATCAAAAACTTAAGTTTGGGGGTATTTGATGTATTGCATTTTTATAGTAATTATTATTATTAATTTTTAATGATTTTGATGAAATTGGTATAATAATTAACTAAATAAATGTAAGAACCTGATATGTTTTATGTCAATTGCAGGTAATTGAGCCAGGTCACACCTAATTGGGCTTAACCATATTTTAAAAGTCAAATTAAGTGAAATTGGTTGAGTCCGATTCAGCAGGATTTGTCATCCGGAGTCATCAGGTCTTACATCAAAATCAGAGTCCACCTCAAAGCAGAATAACCAAATCAAGATATCAATGGACCCCACACCTTATCATTTTTGGCATCATCAGTCAGAAAAGAAACTAGAGATGCAAGAAATAAATCAAGCAGTTAATCTCTCCCATCTAGTCAACCAATCTAAATTCTGGATATTTTGGTGTGAGGACCCCTAAAAGGCAAGCTACAGGACTCCAAATTGAGCAAGATTAGATCCTACAGAATTTTGAGAGAAGCAAGAAAGGAACATAATTTACAGAATTGAATTTGAATTCCAGATGAGGTGGCTACAGTAGGTTGAAGTTGGTAACAATGTTGGACACAACAAGAAACACCCGATACACCTAGATTCTTCTTAGTGTTTCTTGGCACAAAGATCTGATATGGCAACCAATTTTGGGTGGCAAAGAGCTATCTTGGAAAGAATTAAATGAAAGAAAATCAGAGTCCAAACTAATTCTGCATGAGGAGCAAACTTAGAAAGAATTGGAACCAATTCTTGGAAAACTTGATTTGGGCAGCCGAAACCTTATTTTATTTTGCAGATTTTGTGGACCCAGGAAGGAAGAAATTCTTCTCCTCTAATTAACCATGCCTCCTTTCCTTCTTTTACTATGGAAATCATAATAAAATCAGAAAATTTGGGCAGCATAAGGAGTAGATGGCTGGTGGTTGCTTAAAGCCTATCCAAAGGAGGAGAGATTCTATACCAAATAGAAAGAATGATATATAGAATAAAATCATAAAAAAAATACCATCTTAACCCTAGCCCTAGCCTATTTAAGGATCCTAAAACACCAGCAAGAGGGGAGGAGAATCATCTTTGAAAGCTAGAAATCAAGCAAGGAGAGTTTGGAGTATCTGGAAGATTTGAAGAGAAGATTCATTCGGCTCTGCAATTCCTTCAGAGTTTTTTTCTTTCTCTTGTTTACTTTGAATTTATTTTCTAGAACTCATTGTTAGGATGATTTTGGAGTTTTATTCAAGTAAACTTGAGTTTGATTTTGTTATGATGAAAAGCTAAATTTCTAGCTAGGGTACTTGATGTAGCTTGAATTTAATTTTAATTCCAGAATCTTGTATTAATTTTCTTTGTTAATGCAATTTTTTGTTATTTGTGCTTAATACTTTTAAGTATTATTATCTTTGGTACTTGATTGATTTCGATTTATAATTGGTACTGGGAAGGAAGATTATAAATTGGAGTTAATAACAAACATCATAGGAATAATAATTGGAGCGGAAGCAGAAGATTTGACCTGTGGGATCTTGGAAATAATCACTGTGCTTGTTGAACTAATTGAAATCTATTTTACTATTGGAAGATAGATTATAGGTTTTAATTAGTATATTTAATAAGACTCGGGAGAGATTATTAAATAATTTAGGATTATTTATCCTTGCATTAATAATTAAATTTGGATTATTAATCGAAATAGCTGGAATTGATAATTCGTCCAAGTGAAATCAGATATACTCTAGTGCTTTATCAATCGAATTTTGATTCAGCTTTCATTGAGTTCTTTAGGGTTAATTTTATTTTCTATTATCATTCAGTTTTGATCGTTTAGATATTAGTAAAATTAGCGTTCATTTTTGGTAATTAAACTCAGTCCTCGTGGGAACGATCTCTTATTTATCATTATATTACTTGAGCGATTTCGTGCACTTGCGAAATAGGCTAACAGCTATGATATATGATAAAATAGTGAGAGTAACAATAAGAATAAAATACCTCATCTGATTATACATGTCAAATATGAGTGATCTGCTTATACTATTATTCTTAATTTATGTAGATGTAATTCTATATTATGGCTTCTTCATTATCACTACATGATACCATAAATAAAAATATATTGATCAATTCATATAATATGGACTAGTTGAGGGACTTGTGAATTAGATTTGCACAGGAGTTCTCCGATGATCTGAAATATCTTGACCCTAATTCAGTTAATAATAAAAAGAAGACATAGGATGTCCCCATAGATATTACCTATTATCTTTGTAGCATGATAGGACATAGGAAGAATAATTGTAAGGATTACCTAGCAAGCTTGAAGTAGGGTGCAAGTATTGTACTGAAAGATGTGTATATGATACAGACCTATTTTTTATTGAGTGTGTTAGACTATGATATTTGGGTATTGGATACCGTCTGTAGATTGCATATATACAATTTATTACAGCGACTACAGAATATCAAATATCTGAAAAGAGATGATCTTGAGCTTTATGATGCAAGTAGAGAGTCCATTAGCACAGAGGCTGTAGAAACCTGTGTACTTAATTTATCTTTGAGTAAGATTTTAGAATTAAAAGACTGTTATTACATGTCTAAAGTCATTAGAAATATTATTTTTATATCTTTATTATTAAAATAAGGTTATGAAATAAAGTTAAAAGATAATGGTTGCTCTATTTCTTTATCTAATAAATTTTATTGCTGTGGTTATATTGATAATAATCTTTTAATTCTAGCATTTAATGAAAATATTTTTTATATTGATAAAAATATATAAAAAAAGAGAGAAAATATGAATATCACATATCTTTAGTATTGTCGTTTTGATCATATTAGTGAGTCAAAGATAAACAAGTTGTATAAGAAAAAGTTCTTTGACCCATATGAGTATAAATCATTAGGAATTTATGAATCTTGTCTCATAGGTAAAATGATTAAGACTCTATTTTCTAGACATGAAGATAGGATAAAAGAGCTGTTAGCCCTAGTACATTCAGATGTGTGTGGGCCAATGATAACTTAGGCCAGAGAAGGATACTCCCATTTCATTATTTTTATGGATGATATATCAAGGTTCAAATATGTGTATCTTATGAAACATAAATTTGAAGCTTTTGATAAGTTCAAGGAGTATCAAAGTATGGTAGAGAAATAAACTGAAAAAAAATATTGAAGTTCTTCGATCTGATCGAGGAGGAGAGTATTTATCTAGTGAATTTCTTGATCATCTTATGAATTATGGTAATTTCTCTGAATGGACTCCTCCTTAGACATCACAGCTAAATGGTATAGCAGAAAAGAAGAATCGTACTTTGATGGATATAGTGTGGTCTATGATGTGCTTCATAGATCTTTCAGTATTATTCTACGGATATACCCTAGAAATCACCGCATACATATTGAACAGGAAGCCTTCAAAGTCTGTTACTAATACACCATATGAGATATGAAAGGGAAGGAAGCCTAATCTTAAACATCTTAAGATTTGGGGCTATCCTGCTTCTATCAAGAATGTCTTTAGACATAACCTTAGTGCTAGATCAGACAAGTACAGGTTTATAAGGTATCCTAAGAAAACTAATGAATACTACTTCTACCATCCTACTAAACAAAAGATATTTATTAGTTGGCACGCTATTTTCTTAAAAAATGAATTCATCCAAGAAGGAGGCAGTAGGAGAAATATTGAACATGATGAAGTTCAAGACCTGCAAATCAATCTAGAAATGCCTGTGGTTGGACCACAAAGAGATCCTCAATCAGAAGTATCCAAGGATGAGGTACATTTACTATATACACCTCATCTCCGAATGTTAGATAGAGTGCGTCAAGCACCTCTAAGATATGATTTATTATTGAGAATGATAATTCAATCAACATCATTCAGGATGATGATCCACTGACCTATGTGGATCTTGATTGATGTGTCTGAGGGTGTGACCCTAATAGGATGCAAGTAGATTTTCAAGAAGAAGATCGCAGCAGATGACCAAGTGAAAACCTACAAAACTAGGTTGGTGGTGAAAGATTTCAGACCAAGGCAAAAAATTGACTATGATGAAACCTTCTCACTAATAGCTATACTCAAGTTCATTCGGATTTGGCTTGTTATAGCCGCATACTACGATTATGAAATCTGACAAATAGATGTCAAAACTACTTTTCTCTACGATAATCTTAAGGAAGAGGTCTATATGACTCAGCTAGAGGGATTTATCTCAAGTGGGAGGGCAAATCAAGTATGTAAGCAAAAAAAATCCATCTATGGATGGAAGCAGACTTCGAGGAGCTAGAACATCCAATTTGATATGACAGTCAAAGAGTTTAGCTTTATCAAAAAATAAGGATGAATCATATGTGTATAAGAAGATAAGTGAGAGTGCTCTTATCTTTTTGATTCTGTATGTCGATGACATACTACTTATTGGAAATAATATCCCAATACTACAGTTGGTCAAGATTTGGCTATCGAATAAGTTTTTCATGAAAGACTTGGATGAAGTATCCTATATACTGGGTATAAAGATCTATAATGATAGATCTAAAAAGATGCTAGGCTTGTCCCAATCTCAGTACATAGATCTCGTGTTGAAGAGATTCAACATGGAGGCAAGTAAAAGAGATTATCTGCCTGTAAGTCATGGCATACTTCTCTTCAAGAAAATATGTCCTAAGATATCAGAGGAGAGGAAAAGAATGAGTAAAATCCTTTATTCTTTGACTGTGGGATCAATAATATATGCTATGCTATGTACCTAGCTTAATGTAGCTTATGCTTTAGGAATAGCTAGTAGATTTCAAGCTGATCCAAAGGAGGATCATTGGAAAGCTGTGAAAAGTATTTTTAAGTACCTAAGGAGGACTAAAGATGTTTTTCTAGTATTTGGAGGAGGATCAAAGTTGAAACTAGAGGAATATACAAATTTTTTTTTTCAATCTAATTCTGATGATAGCAAGTTGATTTTAGGATATATGTTTACTCTAAACGATAGAGAAGTGAGTTGGAAGAGTTTTAAGCAGTTAACAGTAGCTAACTCAACCACTGAAGTAGAGTACATCGCTGCTAATGAAATCGCTAAGGAAGCTATCTGGATGAAGAAGTTCATTATGAAATTAGGAGTCGTTCCTGAAATTGAATGACTGATGCCACTCTATTGTAATAATGTTGGGATAGTTATTCAAGCTAAGAAACCTAGATCTCATCAAAGATCCAAGCATATCCTCAGATGCTTCCATCTTATTTGAAAAATTGTAGAGCGATAAGATGTTGTTCTTGAATGAGTAGACACTAAGAACAATATAGCAGATGTGGAAAAATTCAGTGCAGAGGTAAAATGATAATTTTAAAATATTTTTAAAATTATTATTTTATAATAAAAATTATTAATTAAACTAATTAATTAATAAAAATTTATCCTACACTAGAATCTAAATATGATATATAGCATGCATGCATTTAAATTGGAAATTCGAATTTGAACAGTAAACACTTTACTGTAATGTGTTCAGAACATAATACCTTTGTGCGGGTAGTAGATCGCCGCAATCTGATCACTGTCAGAAGAGTCTAATCATCATGATGCAGCCACACAGTATGTCTAGCCTCTGCGGATCGTCCACACGAAGCTTCCGATCTGATCGACTCCTCATGAGTGCTAGCTCGTTGTAGAGCCCTTTCGACGGCCGATGCTGATCGAACTCCTTCGATCGATGTCTATCGATTCTTTGAATGCTCCAGATCATCAACAGATATACTTGAGAGGATGTTGAAGATCTCTCTAAAATTTGATGGGCTCACGATACTCGTATCTCACCTTCTCACTTTCTGAACTCCAGGCTGAAACCCTAAAAAACTCACTGAAACACTGCTCATATTTTTTCTTTCTTTTCTTTCTTTTTCTCTCGGAAGGATATAGACCTTCACCGTCAGGCTTTCGCCCATTGCGGAAAATTCCCCCGGCAAGCGAGTCGGTATAGATGACCCGACCGAAGCTAGCATTCTTTCTGGAGATATCAGGTTCTAGGGCAAGGGAGAAGAAACGAGCCCTATCGACTTCCGAGAGAAAATCATTTCAATCCTTCTTTCTAGAAATTTCTTTCTCGGCGTCCCGGAATTCCTAGTATTCTGGAATGACAAGAACGAGATCGAAATTGTTTTGGCAGATAATAGGCCCTTCACAGTCAATGCTAACTTGGCAGAGGCGCAGCTCTATCACAGGAATGTAGGACCCCTGTCCTTCCACTGACTTTCTTTTCTGGCTACCAACCTCCTTGAAGCGTAGTTTCATAGAGAAATGAGATCCATGGATGAAAAATCATCTCTTTCTTGTGTCGGAAGGACCCTCTTCAGTAAACTCTTTCCGCTTTCGCTTCTGTTCTGAATCTGGATGGCGGCTTTGGTTGGAGAAGAGAGTGTTTCAGTTACGGTTTAGGGCTAGTGAGTTACTATACGTTCGTGAAGGCCGATGGCTAGAAGGCTACTGAACGTCATTCTCAAAGAAATCCCATGAGGCGAAGGTTCTAGTCCCTATGCTACAGCCCCAACAACAAAGAAAGCAAAGCCAAGAGGCTAAAGCCCGTAGCCTTCTCTCTCTCCTTTATCGGCCTAGTAGCTCTCGAGCTCGCTTCGACCGCTTAAGCAACTGCTACTGACTCTTCCTCTTTTGGAGCGTAATTACATTACCTTAAAAAATGCAATGATCCTATACACAGATATTAATGAAAAAAAAATACTTCGAAAAGAATATGCTAGAAATCCCTAGATATTTTACCCCATATGACTACTGAAATTTTTTCCGTTTTGAATTTTTTTTTTTATATTATATGTCTTTGAATCACCGTTCAACGAAGAGAGGCCAATAGCCGTACCAGAAAGCTGTCCCCGGGAAAACCGAGACCCATGCTGACTCTATTAGATGAGTGGTTGACGAAGGTCTGATTTCGCCTGAGGGGAGGAGAGAAAGAACGCATGCATTGAAATTCTTTCTGTCGGAGGTTCGAGAATCTATGATAGGAAGGACATCTATTGTTCCTTAGAGAGCCTCCTGCGAGCCGAGCTCATCACTGTGGGATGCAGGAGGCTGGTGGAATCAAGAAGGAGCGGGTCTGTTCCTTAGCGTTCCGATTGGCACTGGTCCCGGGGATGGGTATAGCCTTTCGGATCGAGGGTCCTACTCGTGCCCAAACAAGGAACCCCGCCCGACTGGTACTGGTAGGTAGGTTAAGGATTACTTACATTGAAAAGACTCTTCTCCAGCCTCAGAAGTCACGCCAGTCCTAGCTTGCCTCTCGAGTGAGTCGCCTTGATCTCCCAGCCAGTCTGAAAGCTCGTCTTGAAGCAACGAGTTCCATAAACGAGCTATATACTTTACGCGAGTATAAGAGACAGCAGGTGAGTTTCTCGGTTCAAGAAGCCTAAGAAAATTCCTAAGTAATGGGAAGAAGAAGGGGCAGTGTACGGGCGAAGAGAGAGAAAGAAGAGGCGAAGAAGAAGGAAGGAAAGAAGCAAAGAAAGCCGGCTGGCAATAAGACCTGGGAAAGGAGATCACATGGCCGGTCTGCGAAGAACAATCAAGGTAGGATTAGCACCCTTCCTCAATTAGGGCATTATAGTTCGACATGCTACCTTCTCGATGTATCGATTCCTGTTACATGAATCAAATGTTTCATTTCATCCGGGAAAAGCCATCTCTTTCTCAACAATGTCTTTGTCATTTGATCCAATAGCGTTCCGTTAGATAGGAACAGATTTGATAAATACTGATAACTCTCGGATAGAGTATTAGAACGGAAAGATCCATTAGATAATGAACTATTGGTTCTAAGCCATCTCTGGCGATGAATCAGAAGTCAGAGGGGCAGGCGAATAGCTTGATGAAATTCCGTGAGGTGTCGTTGAAGGATTATCTTTGAACGAATCCGATTTTTCACTGGTGAAGAATCTTTGATAGTGGCATCCCAATAAGCATCCGATGAGTCGGGATTGCCCTGTGAAGTTGGTTTATTTCAGCAAGAGACTTACTTGCTATTTCAGTTTCTTCTTTCACTAAGAAAGGAAGTTTAAGGATAACTGTAGGTCGGTGGCTACCTAAGGAAACTTCGATTCGATCCGCCCCCCGGCTGGGAGGCATCTACCTCATCCCCCCTCTTTGACATCAGATCTTGTCATCCGGGCGGGCAGCTTCCGGTCCGGGTGCTCAACTTGACTTTAGAAGTAGCGCCTTTTGAATATGAGTAGGCGACTTGCATGTGTTAAACATATAGATAGCTCGCTTGCCCTTCCCCACCACAAGCAAGCCGAAGTTAGAAGGAAATGGGAAGGCCCAAGCCCAAGACCTCCAATCCGAATCCGAACAGACCTATTAGTCAGTCTTTCTTTGGAAGAATTTACATTTGAAGGCCTGGGTGAAGCATTCCGGAAAATGGAATTAACATACCACCGCCTCACTGCGTTCGGCCCCTATCGTAGATCAGAATCATATGGTGAAAGTCCCGGCACTCAAGACCGTCGGCTAGCTCGACCTCTTCAGACGCACGCAAAACCTATTGTAATTGGGGTAGTTGTTCTCAAGATTCTTGGTTCAATCTGACTCTTTGTTCCGGATGGAAAGATGCCTTGCCTCCATTTTCATCCCCATGCATTCGACTTTGGCTATACGATTCGACGATTCCGGAAGAAGCCCCCAACCAAGCCCTAGGGAGGCGAGAAGAACCACAAGCAAAATGTGCCGGAGTATTCCCGTCTGGCATTCCCTGATTCCCAAGAAAATGTCCTTTTTCTATTAGGACTGGAAGAGGAGGGTGTGGCTTAATTTGTACGTGAGTGATTTTATGAGAAACATTTTCTCGTGTAATAAATGGGGCGCTAAAAGAGGATAAGGTCAAGGTGCTAAGATTGGTTGCTCATTCAAATTCAAACTTTATTTTGAATTTGAATGGCCAACCAATCATCCTTATCCACTCATTTGGTGCATTAAAGTAGAGCATGAGGAGAGCTTTGCGTGAGGAAAAATTCATGAGAACTTTCTTCTCGTGAATTCAAATGGGCGCAGTGGAAGTGAGGTGGCGCAGGGAGAATGGGTCAAGATGGTTTCATTATTTAAACCAACCTAATTGAACCAAATAAGTTAGGCCCAATTAGACTAATTTAAATCCAACTAAATTAGGCTTAATTAGACTCAATAAAATTCTAATCAAATCAGAAATTGATTAAACCCAACTCCTGATCAAATAGGGACCAAACCATCTCGACGATTAGGTCAACTCTTAACCTAATCGGGTCAAACCCAACTGAATCCAATTCAATTGGACTTGATCCAAAAATAATTACTCAATCAAATTGAGTTAATTAATGATTAAATCACTAATTAAACCTCTCATAAATATTGAGTCCAAATCCGATGGATAATCGGGCATCAGAATTCATCGATATGTAACCCTGATCGAAGAGTCCCAAACCAGTGGGACTCTTGACCCCGATTCTCAAAATGTGTGGGACTCATGATCGGAGAATCCAGATTCTTGATCATAAAGTTTCAAACACGTAGGACTCATAGTACACGAGCATTAGGACTCTTCATCAGCCATCAGATCAGATAGGAACCTCTAATGTGTGTGACCCTGCAGGTTCGAACCTAAGCCGATAGCACAGGAACCAATTCTTGTACTAATCAAAGTGATCATCTAGTAATGGTACCCGACAATCGGATAGGACAAATAGTCGTAATCGCAACACTCAGAACCTATGTGAATATGGTTACTGTATAATTCATCTTTTTGACCTCTGTGTTTAGGACGACTCAGGGTTAAACTATCAACCCTGATTAGATCATCCGAATCGTGCTCAACTCAAACAGTGCTGTGACTCCTCATAAAGACTACCCTGGCCAAGATTTTGCTAAATTAAAACACGATTATATACAGCTTCTAAACTGGAGTGGTCAATTTTATCTTGACACACGCACCGACAAGTCAAATACTTGACTACACCCAGCAGCCTTCCGTCACTGAATTAGAAATTCAGATGGTCTAGTACCTTAGTGCAGTGAGTTGCTTGCAAGTCACAGTAGCGGTCTCAGGTCGGAGGGACATTTATACCCATATTCCATCGGAGTAAATTTTGACAGTAGATATAGCTCTGGAGTCGGTCATGTTCAGTGTAGATGTACCCTTATATCTCTCCTGTATGCCATACCAGTGTCTCCACACTCATTGGTTAAGAGGAAACCAACCTATATGGCACACAACGATCTATATTTGATAAACGTTGTTGTCCTTGATAACAACGTATCATTTGGTCGCGAACAGATTTAAGAACTAAATGATAAATCATCCTTTGTCGAGTCTAAATAGTCCTAAGGACTTCACCACAACATAGGAGTTCATTAGAAGATGAAATATTTTATGATAAAAAATATCAAAATAATTTTTATTAATTTATAATTTATGTACATATACAAAAATGAGTACAACCGTCAACAGACTGATGATTGGCTTTGGGACACTATTTCCAACAATCTTTCACTTGGCCTAAAGCCAATCGGTGCAGTATCTAATACCCATCTTCGACTTGTAGTCGTCGAACTCCTTCACCGTAATGGCTTTAGTGAATGGGTCGGTCAGATTCTCCTTTTCGTCGATCTTCAGAAGGTCGACATCACCTCGATCCATAATTTTTTGGATGAGATGGTAGCGACGCAGAATATGTTTCGTCTGCTGATGTGCCTTGGGTTCCTTCGCCTGAGCAATGGCTCCAGAGCTGTCGCAGTAGAGCAGAACTGGACCAACAAGGGAGGGTGCTACTCTGAGCTCGATGATGAATTTCCTCAATCACACCGCTTCTTTGGCAGCATCTGATGCAGCGACATACTCCGTCTCGCAAACTGAATTAGCCACTGTGTGTTACTTGGAACTCTTCCAGCAGATAGCCCCACCATTAAGGATAAAAATAAATTCCGACATACTTTTGCTGTCATCATGATCAGACTGAAAACTAGAGTCTGTAAACCCTATAAGTCTCAAGTCCGATTTACCATAAACAAGCCACTGGTCCTTAGTATTTCTTAAATACTTCAGGATGGTTTTAACAACCTTCCAGTGATTCTCCTCTGGATCAGATTGGTATCTACTTACTACCCCTAGTGAGTATGCCACATCTGGTCGTGTACATGTCATGACGTACATGATAGATCCCACTGTCGAAGCATATGGAATCCTACCCATACTCTCTCTCTTAAGGTATTGTCGGACAATCCCTCTTCGATAGAGAAATTTCATGGCCTATCGGTAGATAGCCTTTCTTGAAATTCTCCACGCTGAACCTCTTCAGCATAGTATCTATGTACGTAGACTGGGATAAACCAAGCAACTTTTTAGATCTATCCCTATAGATCCTCATCCCTAGGATGTAGGAAGCTTCTCTCAAATTCTTCATGGAGAACTGTGACGACAGCCAAATCTTTATTCCCTGTAATGCTGGGACATCATTCTCAATTAAGAGAATATCTTCCACATACAATACAAGAAATACCACTACTGGACCATTAGCTCACTTATAAATGCAGGGCTCTTCTCCGTTCTTAACGAAGCCATACGTCTTGATCGTCTTATCAAAATATATGTTCCAACTCTGGGATGCCTGCTTAAGTCCATAAATGGATCTCTGTAGTCTGCACACCTTAGACTCATCAGTGGATGTGAATCCTTCAGGTTGTATCATATACACCTCTTCATCCAGCTCTCCGTTTAGGAAAGCTGTCTTCACATCCATCTGCCAGATTTCATAGTCCAGATGGACAGCTATCGCAAGCATAATCCGAATGGATTTGAGTATTGCCACAGGAGAAAATATCTCGTCATAGTCTATACTATAACGTTGATGATATCCCTTGGCAACCAGATGGGCTTTATAGGTTTCCACCTTTTCGTCTGCGCCCCTCTTCCTCTTGAAGACCCACTTACACCCTATGGGTTTTACTCCTTCGGATGGGTCAACCAATGTCCACACATCGTTGACCTTCATGGACTCCATTTCGAATTTCATGGCCTCTAGCCATTTCTCAGAGTCGGGTCTCTGCATTGCATCCATGTAGGTGATCGAATTCTCATCATTTTCATCAAGTTCGATAGGATCATCATCCCGGATTAAGAAACTATAGTATCTGTCCGGTTGACGTGGTACTCTACCAGATCGCCTTATGGGTGCTTGAATAATGGGCTCCGGATCTGATCTAATCAAATTCGATTCAGGTTCAGCAATTTGTGTCGGTTTTTTCACCTGTTGAACTTCATCAAGTTCGACCTTAGAGGCAACAGTCCCTTCATCAAGGAACTCTTTTTTCAAAAAGATTGCCTTAAGACTGACAAATACCTTTTGCTCATCAGTCAGGTAGAAATAATACCTTTTGGTCTCTTTTGGGTATCCTATAAAATTACACTTGTCAGACTTAGGTCCTAGCTTGTCCGTAATTAAACGCTTAACATAATCCGGACACCCCCAAACCCTAAGGTGCGAGAGTACTGGCTTACGTCCTATCCATATCTCATATGGCATTTTGGTTACAAACTTACTCGGAACTCTATTTAGAAGGTAACAAGCCGATTCGAGTGTATATCTTCAGAAGGAGATCGGCAGATCAGCAAACCCCATCATGGATCGAACCATGTCCAACAAGGTCCGATTCCTCCTTTCAGATACACTATTATGCTGTGGTGTTCCAGGAGGAGTCCATTGAGAGAGAATCCCATTCTCTCCAAGATATATCAGAAACTCATTAGAAAGGTATTCACCTCCTCGATCAGATCGAAGAGTTTTAATACACTTCCCAATTTGTTTTTCTACCTTATTTCGGAATAGTTTGAACATTTCAAACGACTCTGACTTATGCTTCATTAAATAGACATACCCATACCTCGATAGGTCGTCTGTGAAGGTTATGAAGTAGAAATATCCACTTCTTGCACTTGAGCTCATGGGTCCACATACATCAGAATGTACCAGACCCAAGAGTTCACTGGCTCGCTCACCTTTTTCAGTAAAAGGTGACTTGGTCATTTTACTAAGAAGACAGGACTCACAGGTTGGAAATGATTCACAATTACCTACTTCAAGAATTTCTTCTTGAGCCAACCTGTTTATCCTGTTCTTATTGATATGACCTAGCCTACAGTGCCAAAGGTAGACTTCTGACACATTATCTATTCTAAGGCATTTACCGGAGGTTTGAACCACACTAACAGGTTGTGATAGAAAGTAAATTCCATTATAAAGTTGTCCAATAAATATTGTAACACCATTCAAAATGATATTGCAAACATTTCTTTTTATTAAAAATTGATAACCGTTCATGGCCAAAAGGCCTACAAAAATAATATTTAATAAAAAGCTTAGACAATAGTGACATTCACTCAAAATTATATTTCGAGAATTGATTACAAGGTTCATGATTCCTAATGCTAGAACTGGAACTTTGCTTCCATCTCCAACGTTCAGGAACCTCTCGCCTTCATCAAATCTCCTACTGACCTGCTGACCCTGCATCGAATTGCAAATATGATAAGGGCTTCCGGTATCCAATACCCAGGCAGTAGTATCACAAATGGAAAAGTTGCAAGGTGTTATCATATAAGTACCTTGCTTCTTCTTTGGCCTATTCGGATCCAGTGAGGCAATGTATAGAGGACAGTTCCTCTTCCAGTGCCCCTGCTTCTTGCAAAAGAAGTACTCCGCCTGGCTCTGGTTGGGCTTGTGCTTCTTGGTCTGACCCTATGCAGACGTCCCAGCATACAGCTGCACCTTCTTATTCTTCTTCTTCTTGTTCTTCTTCCCTTTCTTAAAGGGTCGACGACCAGAAGAAGACCCTCCCATAACATTCACCGACTCCTTATGGAGCTGGTGGTCCTTCTCAAAGTTCTGCAGCAATCCCAATAAGTCGTGGTAGTTCACTGCAGGCTTTATCATTTGAAAATGAGTGAGAAAGAAAAGGAAGGACTTGGGCGGAGAATTAAGGATCGCATCCTTACCGAGCTGCTCGTGCAGGGAAAAACCCATTTTACTTAGGCGCTCAATCATTTCGATCATGTATAGTCATGATCAGTGACTAAGGCTCCATCCTTCATCCGAGCATTGAAAATGGCACAACTAGTTTTGTACCTTTCAACATCGTCAGGCGTGCCAAAAGAGTCATTCAACATTTGAAGCATCTCCTATGGCTGGGCGTTCTTGAACCTGCGGCTGAACTCATCATTCATTGCCGCTAGCAGTATGCACCGGATGGTGGTGCGGTTGTTGAGCCACTTCTGGTAAGTGTCTCGGACCGTCCCTCTAGCATTCAGAGCTGGCTCCTCAGGTGCCGGATCCGTTACTACATAAAGGATCCGCTCATGCTCAAGGATGATTTTTAATTTTCGATACCAGCTATCGAAATTAGGTCCCATGAGCTTGTCATTATCTAATAATGACCGGAGCAATAGGGTAGTGGCCATAGCTGCATAAAAGAAAATCAGACCTATATTAGTACATAAATTATTAATACCAAAGATTTGGACTTTAGTCTAAAGTTTCTCCCAGTATTTTTATGAATTGGTAGCCTCAACCTTCAATTCGAAGAATTACTTTAATTCCTTAGTGGGTACTAGAATCCACACAAACTACACACGAGCCCAACTTTGGTTGGTCAACCCATGTGCATCTATGGGTAGGTTCATAACCAGTTGTTTCTCTAAATAATTTCTAGTAATTAATTTTGCTCCAGAACCTAATCAATAGGCTTTGGCCTCCACTGAAAAAATCTGGTTAGGTCCAACCATTAACGTGATTTGATTTGGTGAATCGGACCAATAAATGATCAAGCCCGACTTTGGTCGGCCTACCTAACCACCATCAGAAAGACTCAAACCAAATTATCATACTATGAATGATAATTCCATTAGTCAATAAGCACCAGGCCTTTAGGCCTCCAATGATTATTAAACTACTGGACTCATTATCACTCACTTAATGGGAGGCTATGACTTAGTTATCAATATAACTTAATCATTTTTAGGACCTAATAATTTTTAAGGATTTATTAAAGAATAGATGAGAAGAAAATATCCAGCCAATTTCAATCCTCCTACTGACTTCACTAAGTCAGATTAAAAAGGATTTACTTAAAGCTGGCATTAGGAGCACCTAAATCAGTCAAACTGATTTACCTAATGACATGGATGAGCCTTAATTATCAAGTGATCTAATCAAAACCTAATTCACTAGGTTGGCCAGGTAAGTGAGATCAGTGGTGGGGATAAGCCATTAACTCGTCAGAGATCAAATCACTATGAGTAGCTTCCGCTTAAAAATCACTGGTCAAACTGCCAAACTTACTTTAGACACCAACCGGTTCATTAGTTTTAATTTGATCAACTTAGTAAATAGGGTTCCACCACGTAGCTATGAATTAAGTCCATCTTGGTCTAGTTAAAGATATGGATCCATTCAACTACAACTATTGGAGTTGAGTCTAGAATATCCTTGACCTAATCTAATTCAACTTTTGATTAGATTTGACCAATTACTCTAATTTAGTCTATTTCTTTAAGCTAACCTTAGGTCTAACCCAATTATGGACCTAATCCATCTAACCCATTGACCCACAAGTTTATGCAATTATCTTAGGTCTTAATTCACAATTCTAGACCTACTAGACAACACTTAATTCTTTTAATTAAGTATTTGGGCTGATGGATCAGGGTTTGGCATTTCGAAAATAATTTTTAAATTTGAAAGATTTTATTTTCTGTTCACCAAATATGTTGACTCATTACACAAATAGATCAGCACATTTCATAAATAGCAATCCTATTGCTAATTACATAATAGAAAATAACTCAATCAAAATAAATCATGAATATTCCTTTCGCTACTTCATCTGCATAGGATATAATCGCATCGGCACCCCCTACTGCCATAGGAGACCCCATCGAATGGGAAGAGAGGGTCTTTAAACCCTACTTTTCTCCTATGACCGGATGGTTATGGCAACCAACCCAATTCGATTACTTGCTACTTGGATCAAGTATATCTAAATATACCAATTTCAAAATTTAAATTTTAAATTTTAAATTTTAAATTTCAAATTTTAAATTTTAAATTTTAAATTTTAAATTTCAAATAAATTTTAAATTTTAAATTTTTGAATTTTAAATTTTGAATTTCAAATTTCAAATTTTAAATTTTGAATTTCAAATTTAAAATTTCAACCAAATTTCAAATTTCAAAATTTTGAATTTTAAATTTTTAAATTTTGAATTTTAAATTTTAAAATTCAAATCTCAAAATTTGAATTTTAAATTTTTGAATTTTGAATTTCGAACAACTTTCAAAATTCAAATTTTAAATTTTAAATTTAAACTTTTAGATTACAACTTAATCTATGCATGTAAATATATATATCATATCTAAGAACCTGCTCTGATACCATTTGTGAAAAAATTCAGTGCAGAGGTAAAATAGTAATTTTAAAATTTTTTAAAATCACTATTTTATTGTAGAAATTATTAATTAATCTAATTAATTAATAAAAATTTATCCTACACTAAGATCTAAATATGATATATAGCATGCATGTATTTAAATTTGAAATTTGAATTTGAACAGTAAATACTTTACTGTAATGTGTTCAGAACACAATACCTTGATGCGGATAGTAGATCGCCGTAATTTGATCACCGTCAGGAGAGTTTAATCATCGTGATGCAGCCACATAGCATGTCTGACCTCTGCAGATCGTCCACACGAAGCTCCCGATCTGATCGACTCCTCACGAGTGCTAGCTCGTTGTAGAATCCTTTCGACGGTCGATGCTGATCGAACTCCTTCAATCGATGTCTGTCGATTCTTTGGATACTTTGGATCATCAGCAGACGTGTTTGAGAGGATGTTGAAGATCTTTCTAAAATTTGATGGGCTCACGACACTCGTAGCTCACCTTCTCACTTCCCGAATTTCAGGCTGAAACCCTGAAGAACTCACTGAAATCCTGTGCACATTTTTTTTTTCTTTCTTTTTCTCTTGGAAGTATATAGACCTTCACCTTGCACACAAGGATTTCTCACACTCAAATTTTCTCTCCAAAATTTTTCTTTCACACGCCCCACTCTTCTCCTTTTAAAACAACAACCAAGGTCTTATCCACGTGAGAGGATAAAGATGAGTAATTGCACATTTGAATTCAAATCAAATTTTGAATTCAAATGGAAACCAATTTATCCCTATCCACTAAGGACGTGAGAAGAGGAGGGCATGGCTTAATTTGTGCATGAGTGATTTCATGAGAAATATTTTCTCGTGTAATAAATGGGGCGCTAAAAGAGGATAAGGTCAAGGCGCTAAGATTGGTTGCTCATTCAAATTCAAACTTTATTTTGAATTTGAATGGCCAACCAATCATCCTTATCCACTCATTTGGCACATTAAAGTAGGGTGTGAGGAGAGCTTTGCGTGAGAAAAAATTCATAAGAACTTCCTTCTCGTGATTCAAATGGGCATAGTGGAAGTGAGGAGGCGCAGGAAGAATGGGTCAAGGTGGTTTCATTATTTAAACCAACCTAATTGAACCAAATAAGTTAGGCCCAATTAGACTAATTTAAATCCAACTAAATTAGGCTTAATTAGGCTCAATAAAATTCTAATCAAATTAAGAATTGATTAAGTCCAACCCCTGATCAAATCAGGGACCAAACCATCTCGACGATTAGGTCAACTCTTAACCTAATCGGATCAAACCCAACTGAATCTAATTCAATTGGACTTGATCCAAAAATAATTACTCAATCAAATTGGGTTAATTAGGGATCAAATTACTAATTAAACTTCTCATAAATATTGAGTCCAAATCTGATGGATAATCAGGCATCAGAATTCATCGATATGTAACCCTAATCGAAGAGTCCCAAACCAGTGGGACTCTTGACCCTGGTACCCAAAATGTGTGGGACTCATGATCAGAGAATCCTGATTCTCAATCACAGAGTCTCAGACATGTAGGACTCATAGTCTACGAGTATTAGAACTCTTCATCAGCCATCAGATCAGATAGGAACCTCTAATGTGTGTGACATCGTAGGTTCGAACCTAAGCCGATAGCACAGGAATCAATTCCTGTACTAATCGAAGTGACCATCTAGCAATGGTATCCAATGATCGGATAGGACGAATAGTCGCAATCACAACACTCAGAACCTACGTGAATATGGTTACTGTATAATTTATCCTTTTGACCTCTGTGTTTAGGACGACTCAGGGTTAAACTGTCAACCCTGATAAGATCATCCGAATCGTGCTCAACTCAAACAGTCCTGTGACTCCTCACAGAGACTATCCTGGCCAAGATTTTGCTAAATTGAAATACGACTATACACAGCTTTTAAACTGGAGTGGTCAATTTTATTTTGACACACACACCGACAAGTCAAGTACTTGACTACACCCAGCAGCCTTTCGTCACTGAATTATAAATTCAGGTAGTCCAGTGCCTAAGTGCAGTGAGTTGCTTGCAAGTCACCGTGGCGGTGTCAGGTCGGAGAAACATTTATACCCATATCCCATCGGAGCAAATCTCTTTATTGTGTGATCCCATAGATTTAATTCTTTCTGATAGTGAGATATACAATGATCTCTATCAAAGTATCATTGAAACTCTTTTTCATGGATCGAAACAATTCCACTCTAACTCATCAAGGATTATCGATCCAGAACAATCCTAGTGAGCTCTCACAATCCACTAGTGACACCTAACAGTATGTAGTGGTAACCCAGTGAAATCAAAATAAACCTTAAGGTATAGTTAATGTGTGATTCAGTCCCTCGATCATAAGTTTCGATTAGATGGCAGGTCATAGATAAATCGTCAAACCTCAACATTAATCATATAATAGATTCAATTAGCTCGAATCCAATTATGACTTCTATGAAAATTTTTTTCCATCAATCATACTGCTATGACCACAAACTCTCGAACTTAGTTTTTCAAATTTCATAGGACTACTCCTCTCTATCAAGGTCGATAGATCCCATCTTGATGCACACCCTACTCCTATAATGGATCAACTATCACCAACATCCACTATAAGAGCTCATTGAGACTCATGTTTATGTGTCAATCAAATTCTAATAGCCTCACTGTGAGTAGTAGTATCATCTCAGATCAAAGGATCAGTCGTACAACTACAGCATCGAGACAATCACTGACGATCGAATAGAAATTCAAGTGATCTCTCATATGGTCACGCTCAGTACTATTTATTCTTTAACAACTATCTGCACTCGTCGTCCAGTGTCTCTATACCGTAGACTAGAGACTCATCTATCCTGAAGAAAGCGATCTGTGCGTCAGTTTATCCGGATCGATCACCATCCTCATGATGATTCTATAATCAAAAGTATTTAAGAATTAAATATATGTCTCTAATTCTCAACACTTTGAGAATATGTATCGAAAGTTAATTTCATGGATGATTCAAGTGCACATCACACTTGAATAAAAAATAAATTTATCTTTTTATTGATCAAATTAATTTATTAAGTACAAAATTATGTCTTAGATTTATTACAATGTGTCAGCCATATGCTTCTAGGACATACATCTAATAATCTTCCACTTGAACTAAAATCAATTGGCCACTAATCTAAGTCCCATCTTCTTAAGGTGGACTTTTATTTTTGGCTGGCTTAATTACTTTGTCAGTGGGTCTGCCACATTTTTTATGGAATCTGCTCTTCGCATCTCGACATATTTCTTTTCGAGGTAGTCGCTTATAATATGATATTGCCGCTCGATATGCTTAGATTTTTGATGAGATCTCGGCTCCTTAGCAAATGCTATGGCTCTATTGTTGTCGCAGTAAAGTGGTATAGCATCCGATGTCATAACCTCAAGTTCCACGATGAACTTCTTGAACCAGAAGCCTTCCTTTGCAGCATCCAAAGCAATGACATACTCAGTCTCTATGGTCAAATCCGCTATGATGGATTACTTAGAACTCTTCCAGCTGACTGCATCACTATTACAAATGAACACATATCTTGACTTGGACTTTCTATCATCAGGATCGGACATGAAGTCTGAGTTAGTATAGCCCTCGATTTACTGTTGGGATGCGCAGGGGTTTCATGCATGCATTTCAAAAAGTTTTAATGGAAGAATATTAGATTAAACTATTTAATCTACAAATATAAGTGTAAGATCTGATCTTAAAACTCCTACGAATGGATTAACGATATGAATTTATATGCATAAAAATCTGAATCTAAAATGACAAGCATGTGAACCAAAAATAGCATTTAGTAATAGATCTAATCTACCACTTCTAGGATTCCGAACTCAATACTTGAGCATAGATAGTCGAACTTCATGATTAAAAATGTAGATCTAGAAGTCCTCTCTGATCGCTCGCAGCTGCACAAGTGTTCATCCTCTATGGATGGTCCACACGAAGTCCCTCGAACCGATCAGCCCTCCATGAGAGTACTAGCTCGTGCATTCGGCTTCTGATGGTAGATCTGACTTGATCTCCTTCTTCGATTATCTCAGATATTTCTGATGTCGAAGATGAATCAGAAGAGGATGCTGGATGGTGTAGAAAAATCAGATGAAGATTTTCTTTTCTTTAGTTTTTTCCTCACCTAAAAACCTAGAACAGTTCTAGGTCTCTCACTCGATAGGAGAACGGTCTCCTCTTTTGTTCACACCAAGGAAGAATGAAACCCACCCAAAGCTCACATACCAAAGAAGGATTTTCACCCCACTTTCTCTCTGGTATCTCACAATGAAAGTTCTCTCAATTTGGCACACAAAAATATGGCCTTTTTATGATTGTCACACAAACCAGATAAGACATGATAAGGGTTGGAGTTTGTTGCAATTCAAACTATTTTGAATTGAAATTTAACTCCAACTTTCTCTCACCCTTATCTAACTTAAAAAGAAATTTATCAAAGAAAATTGGGTATAAAAATCAATTGGGAAGACTTCTTTTTCTCATACATAGTGGGCACCTTCAAAAACTACTGATGTGTGGAAAGATATGGATAAGATTTTAGGTTGAAATTCAAATCAATTTGAATTCAAACAAAACCAACCAATTTCTATCCTTAATGGGTGATAAAAAAAGAATTATTTTCTAATTTTCTCATATACAAATTAATTTTATGTGGTGAGAAAAGGTGTGAGATAATTTGGGTGGTGCAAGGGAGAGAGTCCCACTCATTTGGGCAATTGGATTTCTTTCAAATCCAATCCAATTAAACCCAAATAAAATATGATGAATCTAATATAATTAGACTCCTACAATTTCAATTAAATTTGATCAAATCAATAAATTAATTGAGCCATAGACCCGATCAAGTCAGGATCATTTCTCCATTACTGATTAGATCATCTTATAACCTAATCAGACTTGACCTGATTGAATCCAATTCAATCAAATTTGATTTAGACTTTAATGCTCAATCAAATTGAGCTAATTAGTGATTCAATCACTAATTAATCCTCTATTATAGATAGAGTCCAAGTCTAGTGGGATTCTTCTCTAGAGTCTCCGTCTAGTGGAACTCTTTAGCGGAGTCCCTGTCTAGTGTGACTCTTCAAATTAGCCTTATGATCGAAGAGAAACTTCTAATGTGTGTGACCCCATAGGTTCGAACCTAAGCCGGTAGCATAAAAACTGATTTCTGTACTAATTGAAATAACCATCTAGTCATGGTATCCGACATTCGGATAGGCCGAATGTATGCAAAGCAACACTCAAAAACCTATTTGGATATAATTATCATATAATTCATCCCTTTAACCTTTGATGCTAGGATAACTTAGAGTTTAAACTGTCAGCTTTTAACAGTATATTCATTATGTATCTCAACCTGATAAATCTTGTGACTGCTCACAAAGATTGTCCTGGCCAAGATCTTACTAAATTGAAACACAAATCATTCTTTCCAATCTCTTGGAGTAGTCAATTCTATCTTGACTCACACACCGACTTCACAAGTACTTGACTGTGTCCAGAAATCTTTCAATCCTGAATTAGAAATTCAGGTAGTCTGGCACCAAAGCATAGTGAGTTGCTTGCAAGTCACCATGATGATCTCAGATCGAAGGGACACTTATACCCATATCCTTTTGAAGTGACTCTTGATAGTAGAGTGCTCTAGACTTGGTCACGTTCCGTAAAATATACTCCTATATTTCATCTGCATAGCATCTCCATGCTCCTTGGTTAAGAGGCCAACCAACCTATATGGCACACAATGACTTACACTTGATATGTCTATCTTCAATGTGGAGACTAGTTGTGCCATCTTTAATGCCAAAATACGGGATGGTACCTCTGTCACTGATCATGTATTATACATGATCGAGTTGATGGAGCGTTTGAGCAAGCTCAGCTTTTTCTTGCATGAGCAGCTTGAAAAAGATGCAATACTAAACTCACTGCCCAAGTCTTATCTCCCATTCCTCACTCATTATAGAATGACAAAGTCTGAAGTAAACTACCACGAGTTACGAGGATTGCTTCAAAATTTTGAGAAGGATCACCAACTCCACAAGAAGTCGGTGAACTTAGTGGGAGGTTCATCTTCTAGTTCTCGACCCTTTGAGAAAAGAAAGAAGAACAAGAAGAAGAAAGTAAAGAAGGTGCAAGTTCAGGCTGGGATATCAGTGCAGGGTCAGACCAAAAAGATCAAGCCCAATAAGAGTCAAGCTGAATGCTTCTTTTGCAAGAAGTGAGGGCACTGAAAAAGGAATTATCCTTAGTACATTGCCTCTCTAGATTCGAACAGATAGAGAAAGAAGCAAGCTGTTGCTGGGCAAGGTATTTATATGATAACTCCTTGTAATTTCTCTATTTGTAATATAACTGACTGGGTATTGGATATCGGTAGCCCTTACCATATTTGCCATTCGTTGCAGGGGTTGCAGGTCAGTCGGAATTGGAGCAAGGCGAGAGGTTCCTGAATGTTGGAGATGGAAGACCAGTTTCAGTTCTAGCATTAGAAATCTTGAAACTTGTATTTGAGTCCTATACCGTTATTCTTAATGATTATCATTTCTGTCCTAGTCTCTTTTTAAATATTATTTCTGTAGGCCATCTGACTAAAAATGATTATGAAACTTTAATAAAGAAACAAGTTTGTAATATCATTATGAATGGTGTTACTATTTTTTGTGGATATTTGAATAATGGTGTGTATATGTTATCACAACCTATTAACATAGTCTATTCTACAGGCAAGTACCCTAGATTAGATAGTGTATTAGATATCTACTTATGGTACTGTAGGATAAGTCATATAAACAAGAACAGGATAAGCAGGTTAACTCAAGAGGAAATCCTCGAAGTCAGTGATTGTGAATCACTTCCAACCTGTGAGTCCTGTCTTCTTGGTAAAATGATCAAGTCACCTTTTACTGGAAAAGATAAGAGAGCTACTGAGCTCTTGGGCCTAGTACATACTGATGTATGCGGGCCCATGAGCACAAATCTAGAGATGGATATTTTTACTTCATCACTTTCACGGATGATCTATCCAGATATGGATATATCTATATGATGAAACATAAGTCAGATTCATTTGAAATGTTCAAATGATTTCGAAGTGAAGTAGAAAAATAAACTGGAAAGAGTATTAAAACTCTTCGGTCTGATCGAGGAGGGAAATACCTTTCTGATGAGTTTCTCACATATCTAGGAGAGAATGGAATTCTCTCCCAATGGACTCCTCCTAGAACACAGCATAATGGTGTGTCTGAAAGGAGAAATCAGATTCTATTAGATATGGTCCGATCCATGATGGATTTCGCCAGCTTGCCGATATCCTTCTAGATATATGCACTCGAATCAGCCTGTTATCTGTTAAATAGAGTTCCAAATAAGTCTGTAATTAAGACTCCATATGAGATATGGATAGGACATAAGCCAGCACTTTCACACCTTAGGGTCTGGGGGTGTCCGGCCTATGTCAAACGGTTAGTTATAGATAAACTTGAACCTATGTCTGACAAATGCATATTCATAGGGTACCCTAAAAAGACCAAAAGATAATTTTTCTACCATGCTGATGAACAAAAGGTGTTCATCAGCCTTAAGGCAATCTTTTTAGAAAAGAAGTTCCTTGGTGAAGGAACCGTTGCCTCTAAGGTTGAACTTGATGAAGTTCAATAGGTAGAAGGACTGACACCAATAGCTGAACCTGAGTCAGATTTGATTAGATCAGATCTGGAGCCCAATATACCTGCACCATTAAGGTGATTCGGTAGAGTACCGTGTCAGCCGGACAGATACTATGATTTTTTGATCCGAGACGGTGATCCCATCAAACTCGATGAGAAGTGTGAGGATCCGATCACCTATATGGATGCAATGTAGAGATCTGATTCTGAAAAATAGCTTGAAGCCATGAAATCCAAAATGGAGTCCATGAAGGTCAACGATGTATGGACATTGATTGACCCACCTAAAGGGGTTAAACCCATTGGGTGTAAATGGGTCTTCAAAAGGAAGAGAAGTGCAGATGAAAAGGTGGAGATCTATAAAGCCTGTCTGATTATCAAGGGGTATCGTCAACATTATGGTATTAACTATAATGAGACATTTTTTCCTGTGGTAATGCTCAAATCCATTCAGATAATGCTTGCAATAGATGCCCATCTAGATTATGAGATCTGGCAGATGGATGTAAAGACAGCTTTTCTAAATGGAGAGCTGACCAAAGAGGTGTATATGATATAACATGAGGGATTTACATCCACAGATGAGTCCAAGATGTGCAAGCTTCAGAGATCCATTTATAGATTGAAGCAAGCTTCTCAGAGTTGGAACATGCATTTTGATAAGATGATCGAAACGTATGACTTCGTTAAGAACGGAGAAGAGCCCTACATCTATAAATGGGCAAATGGTCCAGTTGTGGTATTTCTTGTCTTATACGTGGATGACATTCTCTTAATCGGGAATGACATCCCTGCACTTTAGGGAATAAAAGTTTGGTTGTCATCGCAGTTCTCCATGAAGGACTTGGGTGAAGCATCCTACATCCTAGGGATGAAGATCTATAGGGATAGATCTAAAAAGATGCTTGGATTATCTCAGTCCACGTACATAGATACTGTACTGAAGAGGTTCAACATGGAGAATTCCAAGAAGAGCCATCTACCGATAGGTCATGAAATTTCTCTCTCTAAGAAGGATTGTCCGACAACTCCTGAAGAGAGAGAGCGTATAAGTAGAGTCCTATATACTTCAATCATGGGATCTATCATGTACGCCATGACATATACAAGGCCATATGTGGCATACTCACTAGGAGTAGTGAGTAGATACCAATCTGATCCTAAAGAAAACCATTGAAAAGTGATTAAAGCCACTCTTAAGTATTTGAGAAATACTAAGGACCAATGGTTGGTTTATGGTGAGTCAGATCTGAAACTTGTGGGGTTCACAGACTCCAGCTTTCAATCTGACCATGATGACAGCAGAAACGTGTCAGGTTATATCTTTACTCTGAATGGTGGAGCCATATACTGGAAGTGTTTCAAGCAGCATACTGTGGCAGACTCTATTTGTGAGGTGGAGTACATCACAGCATCGGATGCCGCGAAAGAAGCTATGTGGCTAAAGAAATTTATCACCGAGCTCAAAGTAGCACCCTCCCTCGATGGTTTGGTCCTGCTTTACTGCAACAGCACTGGTGCCATAGCTCAGGCGAAGAAACCCAAAGCACACCAGCAGACGAAGCACATTTTGCGCTGCCTCCATTGGGTCTAGGAGATCGTGGATCGAGGTGATATCGATCTTAAGAAGATCGACGGAAAGAAGAACCTGACCGACCCCTTCACTAAAACCCTGACGATAAAGAAGTTCGACAACCACAAGTCGAAGATGGGTATTAGATACTGTGTCGAGTGGCTTTAGGATAGGTGGGAGTTGTTGGAAAATATATCCCAAAAGTCAATCGTCAACCTGTTGACGGTTGAGCAATCATGTATTGTAGTTGATTTATTAATAAATAAAATATATTTTTGGCATTTTCATCACAAGTTTTCATCTTCTAATGAACTTCGTTATTGTGATGAAGTCCTTAGGACTATTTAGGTTCGATAAAGAGAGGATTTATCGATTAGTCCTTAAAACTGTTCACGACCAAATGATAGGCTGTTAATAAGGACGACAGCTTCTATCGAGCATAGATCGCTGTAGGCCATATGAATTGATTATCCTTTTAACCAAAGAGTGTGGAGACACTGATATGGCATACAGGTGAGATGTAAAGGTACATCATCATTGAACGTGACCAACTCTAGAGCATTCTACTGTCGAGAATGTCTCTGATGGGATATAGGCATAAGTATCTCTTAGACCTGAGATCGCCTCAATGACTTGCAAACAACTCACTGTGCTTTGATACTGGACTAACTGAATTTCTAATTTAGTGATGAAAGGCTTCTGGGCACAGTCAAGTACTTGCAAAGTCAGAGTGTGATCAAGATGGGATTGACCACTCTCAGAGTTGGAGAAGAATGAGTCGTTATATTTTAATTTAGCAAAATCTTGGTCAGGATAATCCATTAGATGGATTTGATATTTTGAAATACAATGTGGACAACCTGATCAAAATTGACAGTTGAACTCTGAGGTGTCCTATGAGCATTTTGGTCAAGAGGATGAATTATATAGAAACTATATCCGCATGGATTCTAAGAATGTTGTTCTACACATTCGACCTATCCGACCGTCGAATACTATTGCTAGATGGTCACTTTGATTGGTATAGAAATTTATTTCTATGCTACTGACTTAGGTTCGAACCTATAAGATCACACACATTAGAGTTCATGATTCGATTGAATGGTTGATCAACGATTAAGAATCGTTCTAAGGTTAAATGATCAATACGATTGACATTTAACCTAGTGCAAGTGTTGCAGGAGGATTGATTAGCAATTCGATTGCTAATTGGCTTAATTTGATTAAGCCAATAGGTTAAGATTAAGTCTAATTGAATATGATTTAATTAGATTTGATTTGGACTTGATTGGATCAAGTCCAATTGGTTTATTGGATAAGCCAAGTGCAAGGAAAAACTAGTCCTAGTTCAATTAGGACTTGGGTCAACCTAATTTCTAATTCGATTAAAAAATTAAATTAGATTTAAATCTAACTTAGCCTGATTAAGTTAGGTTCTTAATTGGGTTAAGATCTATTTTAATTGAGTTGATTTGGTTTTGGTTTGATTTGGTTTGAGAAATCAAATTTGAACAAGTCATAGATTGAATCCTAGTAAGACTAGGATTCCACCTTGCGCCACCTTAGCCCCCCACGCCCACTCTCTCTTATTTTGTGCAACAAAACCTTCTCTCTGAGGCCTTCACACATGTCAAAAGCTTTTCAATCTTTCTCTCTTACATGGAATGCAGTTGTGGACCAAGTCAAAGTAGGAATTAGTTTGGATTTCAAATTCTTTGAGATAGAATTTTAGGAAACAAAAACTCTTTCCTTATGGTAGTGATTTTACCTAAATTTTTTCTAAGATTTTTGTGACTTTTATGGCACATATTGTGTGCCCTTTAATGGTGGTCCATGATAGAAAAAGAAGGAGAGGGCACCCAAGAGTTGGGCACCACTTATCTTGCCCTGTTTGGATTTTCCTTGACTAGGTATTTGACCTAGACAAGGATTCTTCATATCTCTTTATTTAAGATGAATTTTCTTTTGAAATTTTTATGAATTATAGAGAATTGAGAGATCTTTGGGATGTGTGAAAATCAGAGAGAAAGGGTGTTGCCCAGCAATGCAACCCAAGAGGGGGGGTGAATTGGGTTTCTAAAAATTTTAAGCCCAACAGATTACTTATGAAGATCAAAACAAAGACTTTAATTCAATATAAATTACCTAAAATAGGAATGCAAGAATATAATAAAGAAATAAAGTGAACCGATAAAGCACACCACAAACACAAGGATTTATAGTGGTTCGGTGCTAACCTTGCACCTACATCCACTCCCCAAGATCCTACTTGGAAATTTCAATCCACTATCCTTTGTATTCAACCCGAATACAAAACATCGGAAACTCCGACACTAGCTATCCCAAGCTAGATCACTTATTTCTCGGGTACAAGTAAACCCAAAACACTCCGATTTCAGGTTCGGATCAACCTTTTCTTGTTTTGAAAATCCTCCAAAAACAAGAACAAAAACTCACAAAGAGTTAGAAAATTTAGAGCATAAATTAATACAATAACAGCTCCTTAAATGAGCGAATATAACAATAAAAGCTTTACTCAAATGTAGAACCCCTTTTTCGAATTTTCTCAAAGTGGATGAACGCTTGAATGCTTGAGAAGAGGTTGATTGTTGATTGAAGATCTCTTGAAAGCTTTGAACGATCTCTAGATCAAGGTTGAAATAATAGGCGTGAAGAATTCTCTCCTTGAAAGATCTTGCTTTTCTCTTTCACAATCTCTCTGGTATATTATGGATCCTCTCTCTTTTTCTTTTTGGATTTTTCGTTGATCTCAGGCTTTTTCTTGCAAATTTCGGATCCTTTCTTCTGTTCTTCTCTCTCTTTCTCTGCTCCTCGTCTCTTTTGATTTCACGTTTGATCCGCTATTTAATCTGCAATTTCTTTCACCATTTAAAGCATTTTGTAGCATTAGAAGCAAGAGAAAATAATTTAGGTAGATAAAGAGCCGTTAGAGAATTTTTAGGAAGCATAAATGGCAATTAAAATGGACAAAAAAATAGTCGTTGCTGACATTTCCCGTCGCAGGGGTCGACTCATGAGTCGACTCATGCTTCAGGGGTCGACTCATGAGTCGACCTCTGTTGCAAAAACCAGAGAATGCTTTTCTGAAATTTCTTGGCTCAAATTAGCAGGGGTCGACTCATGAGTCGACTCACAGGTCGTGCCAAGCCAGAAAACTAGCGTACCAAGGAGAATTTTTGCGTGCCAATCAGCTCACAGTGCCATGAGTGGACTCATGAGTCGACTCATGAGTCGACTCATGCACTTCAAACCTTCATAACTTCAAGAATATAAGTCCAAACACAATGAAATTTTCACCAATAGATTTTAAATCATTTGTTCTACCAAATGGTACTATCAAATCAGGATTTCAGTGAAATTTCGATTTTGCCCTTGAAGAGCATAAGGACTTTTTCATTTTAAAATTATTTGTATCCCTTCAATCTGCTTTGTAATCATCAAAATCAATCTAGGAGCAACAATCTCCCCCTTTTTGATGATGACAAAATATTTGAACAAAAATACTTATGTTAATGCATTAATTTCAAAAGAATCCATTATAGGTGTATATGCTTGAAAAGAGTATGATTCTTTTGGCATGTAATATAAATGCAAAAATAGTTTGTCCATTTTCTTAAAGATTTGAAAAGGGTATTAGATCATTTTGAGCAAGAGAAGATAAATAACTTTTGCAATGTATCAGAGCAAGAAAAATAATTTTTACAATGATATCAGAAAAGATTTTATAATGTATCGGAGCAAGAAAATTTTATAATATATCAGAGAAAATTTCACAGTGTATTAGAGCAAATGTCAGAGAAAATTTCACACTGTATCAGAGCAAAAAAATATATATCAGAGAAACTTTCTCACTGTATCAGATCAAATGTTATAATTTATCAGAGAAACCTTCACACTGTATCGGATTAAATTTTATCATGTATCAGAGCAAGTTAAAAGAAATTGTAGGGTGTATCAGAGTAAAACAAATTTCTTAAGATGTATCAAGGTGAATAAAATTTCAAAAGATGTATCAGAGCAAGTTTGAATTTTGAAATATATCAGAGCATAAAAAAAAAATACTTATTTGCATTGTACTTATGATTTTGCTTTTGATGGATAACTTTTTGTTTAAGTTTTGTCTGATACCAAATTTCGATACCAAATTTCTCAAAGTTTTGTTTAATCTTTCAATCCTTGTTTTTGTTTAATTTCTCCAATATTTGTTTAATTTCTTCAATATTTATTTTAATCTCTCCAATCTTTGTTTTTGTTTAATTTTTCCTTTTTTCTCATAATTTAGGGTTTTGCTTTTTGTCTAATTTCAATTTTTGTTTTTGTTTAATTTTTCTCCCTTTTTGACATCATCAAACATAGTTAACTTTTCCTTTTCTTTTTCTGAAATATTCTTTAATTTCTTCCTCTTTAGAGTTTTTCACAGATGTTTGCTCCCCCTTAATATAGCAATTATCAACAGCAAACAATAACAAGGAGAAGACAATATTTCAACAAGAAGAAAATATATAACCAAAATATGATCATTACAAAGAGGTAGAAATATAGGTAAAAGATGATTCCATTAATATCATAATTGTTTCAATACATAGTTCTTAAAATTCAACCAGCTAATTTCAATACATGGCCCCGAGGTATAGATCCTAGAACAAAATACTAACACCTAGGATCTAGTAATGATCAAGATAGGTCAATGATCGGAGTCATCAGATATAGGGTGAGGAGATGATGGATCAGAAGTGCGTCCTCTACCCCGTCTGCCTCTGGCACGAGCAGGAGAATGAGATGAACTGGGTGGCTGAGAACGCTGAGATGCTAGGGACTGAACAGAAAGGGTGAGTCTAATAGAATCAAGTACGTTCAGTGCTCTGGAAACAGATTGAAGTAGAGCAGTGAACTGGGTGGTAGCATGCTCACTCGATCCTCGGATCTCTTTCCTCAGTAATTCATATCCACCTTCTAGTGCTCCTCTGAGCCTGCCAGCCTCTGCAGTGAGGTCTGTGACCTCAATAGTTGACTCCTGTGGCTGGGGATGGACCAATGCAAGGACTTGCCCCTGCAAGTCAAGAACTCTGCCAGTCAGTCTCCAGACTGTGTCCTCAAGCTGCTGTATCCTGATGGACTGATCTGATATCATCTGAAACATAGTGGAGATGTGGGGAGTAATGGTCTGATCAGAAGAGGTAGCTCCAGGTGCAAAAGAAGTACTACTCCACTGGCTAGACAGCAAAGAAGCCACACGCTGTGAAATATGCTCGATCTGATCGTCAGCCAGTCTGAACTCTGAATGAGGTGCTCTGCTCTCTGGCTGATACACTGGTATGGGCATCCTAGTAAACTCAGAAGGGCCAGCCTCAGTATCAGGAATGAACTGGGTATCTGGTGAAGCTGCCCTGAAGTCATGTACAGGAGAAGATGGACCTTCTTCTTCTACTCTGCCTTCAGTTCTGTCTTCAACTCTTTCCTCAACTCTCTCCTCAGCTCTTTCTTCAGAGCCCTTGATCCAACCACCAACAGTCTTTGTAATTCCCATTCAGTGCAGGCTGTGTTGGTTGAAGGTGTCCACATGTGAGAGTTTGGTAGGTGCCTCCCCCTCAGAGCTAACTCCAAACCTCCTGAATACTCTGGTAAGGGCCATACCATAAGGCAAGTGTGCCTTGGATCTGTTCAAAGTTTCTCTCATGGCCTCTATCATAAGTGCGGGGAGGTTTAGGGGGGTCTGAGTGATGACATGAAACATGACACATACATCTCTGCCAGACAGTAAGTCATGTCTACCACTCCTAGGAAAGAAGAGTTTTGAAACTATCTGATGTAGGACCCTCATCTCAATGGACAATAGCTTTGCTTCCAATTTGTTTAAACTTCCTGAAAAAGTTTCTCCTAAGATAATTCTGATCCCTTCTTCTTTAATTGGGAGTTCCATATAAGAGTATCCTTCACTAGGCAACTGAAGTATATCTCCCAATATCCTAGAATCCAAGCATATGTCAATCCCCTTGACTGTTGAAGTCACTGACCCATTTCCATAATTTAGGTTCTGGTAGAACTCTCTAACTAGATCAACATAGGTGACTTCCTTAAGAGAGCAATAAGGTTCCCATCCTTGATTTTTGATCTTGGTAGCAAAAGTAAAGCCTTCTTTCTCAAAGAACCGAAAGTCTATGTTTTTCCCGGTTTCTACTTTTCTATCAGAAAGAGGATTACACTGGGGCTTATTGAGGATTGAGAGGGACCTTGAGCAGGTACTGAAACTGGAGTGGGAACACTGAAAGACTGAGCATGCCTTTTCTTTCGGACAATTTTCTCAGGCTCTCGGATTGATTTCCTTCTTTGGGAAAGTTTCATCTTTGGAGCCATATCCAATAAAGAGCAGACAAGGAGACTTGAATTCAGTGGAGGAGGGATCACAAGAGAATAAAGAGAGATTTTGGAGGAGAAAAGAAGTGGATTTTGAATGAACGGTGAAGTTCTAGGGCACGTTCCACCCGCGCCGAGCAATGCGAGAAAGTACGAGAAATCTCTTTTCCAAGGAGGCGATTTTTGGTGGAGAGTAGGAGGGAGAATTGCCTCAGAATTGGTCCTTGGATTTGGAGCAAGAAGAGTTGGAGAAGACGGCTTTTGGAAGAAGAACGATGGGAAGATGAGTCGTCTCACGAACAGGGTTTCCCGTTTAAAAACAATGAACCCGATGGAAGTTTGTGGGATTTACAAGTTTGCCATTGAGTCGACTCATGGGGGTCGACTCATGAAGTTCAGAAAATCAGGAAAAATGTGAATAAATTTCAGAAAAATTTGAAATTTTGAGTGAAGGAATTTTGCTCAATGATAAGTTTTTAGAATAATAAATTTGAGCTTTTGGGACCAGAATAGATGTTGAAAATTGAGCTCTAAGAGTTTTTGACATCTATTCTTTGGAAATTGAGAAATTTCAGACAAATGGATCTAGAATTCCTAGATTTCTCCTAATTTCACAGAATCTATCCTCACTAAGGGCCTTTGTAAAGATATCGGCTAATTGATTTTCAGTGCAAACATATTCAAGAGTTACATTTTTGTTTTGAACATGTTCTCTTATAAAATGATGTCTTATTTCAATATGTTTAGATCTTGAGTATTGAATTGGATTTTTAGATAGATTTATGGCACTTGTATTATCACATTTTATTGGTGTTTCATTAAGTTTGATTCCAAAATCTTCGAGTTGTTGCTTAATCCACAAGATTTGAGCACAACAACTTCCGGCTGCAATGTATTCGGCCTCAGCCGTAGACAGTGCCATCGAATTTTGTTTCTTGCTAAACCATGAGATTAGGTTTACTCCAAGAAATTGGCAAGTTCTACTTGTGCTTTTTCTATCTAATTTACATCCAGCAAAATCAGCATCAGAATATCCTAACAAAATAATTTGTGAGTCCTTAGAGTACCATAACCCTATAGTTTGTGTACCATTTAAGTATCTAAGGATTCTTTTAACAGCATTCAAATGAGATTTTTTAGGATTAGATTGATATCTTGCACATAAGCAAATACTAAACATGATATCAGGCCTACTTGCAGTTAAATATAATAATGAGCCAATCATACCTCTATAGTATTTTAAGTCTACGCTTTTACCTTCATCATCCTTGTCAAGCTTACATGAGGGACTCATTGGTGTGCCAATTGGTTTGCAGTTCTCCATTCCAAATCTTTTGAGTAGTTCCTTGGTGTACTTGCTTTGGGTGATGGAGATTCCCTCTTTTGATTGTTTGATTTGGAGTCCGAGGAAGAAAGTGAGTTCTCCCATCATGCTCATCTCGAACTCTCCCTGCATAAGCTTAGCAAAGTCTTGACAAAGGGATTCATTAGTAGACCCAAAAATTATGTCATCAACATAAATTTGTATAATTAGCATATCATTTTGGTTTCTTTTAATAAATAGGGTTGTATCTACATTGCCTCTTGAGAAACCATTATTTAGTAGAAATTTGCTTAGCCTTTCATACCATGCTCTAGGTGCTTGTTTTAATCCATATAAAGCTTTATTTAATCTAAAGACATGATTGGAAAAAGCGTGATTTTCAAATCCAGGGGGTTGTTCTACATATACTTCTTCAGAAATATATCCATTTAAAAATGCACTTTTAACATCCATTTGAAATAACTTGAAATTCATAAAGCAAGCATATGCAAGTAGAAGTCTAATAGCTTCTAATCTAGCAACAGGTGCAAAGGTTTCATCAAAATCAATTCCTTCTTCTTGATTATATCCCTTAGCAACCAGTCTTGCTTTATTTCTAATTACATTTCCATGCTCATCTAATTTGTTTCTAAAGACCCATTTTGTTCCAATTATTGAGTAATCTTTAGGTCTTGATACTAAGGTCCAAACATTATTTCTTTCAAATTGATTAAGTTCTTCTTGCATAGCATTAATCCAGTTATGATCATTTTCAGCTTCTTCAAAAGTTTTAGGTTCAAGTTGAGATACAAATGCACAATGATTAAGTACATCTCTAAGTGAAGAACGTGTTTTTACCCCATGCATAGGATCACTGATAATTAACTCCTTAGGGTGATTGTGAACATACCTCCATTCCTTGGGTAGGTCATTTGTACCTTGAGGTTGTTCTTGAATTTCTTCACCTCTTTCATTTTGTTCGTCTTCTTGATCCTTGTCTTTTGGAGTTGCTGAGTCTTTCAGAGTGATCTCCTTCATACCTTCTATTAGTGGCTCTGCATCATCAACACCCTCATTCTTCCTTGAAGAAAGATCGTTAGATTCATCAAAGACAACATGTATGGACTCCTCAACTACTAAAGTTCTTTTGTTGAACACTCTAAATGCTTTACTAGTGGAGGAGTAACCTAGAAAGATTGCTTCATCTAATTTTGCATCAAATTTACCAAGTTTTTCTTTGCCATTATTTAATACAAAACATCGGCAACCAAAAATATGAAAATATGCAATATTTGGTTTTCTTCCTTTCCAAAGTTCATAGGGGGTTTTCTTTAAAAATTATCTAATTAAAGCACGATTTAAAATGTAACATGCTGTGTTAATAGCTTCTGCCCAAAAATATCTTGGAAGGTTGCTTTCACAAAGCATGGTACGGGCCATTTCTTCTAAGGTTCTGTTTTTCCTTTCTACTACCCCATTCTGTTGGGGTGTCCTAGGAGCAGAGAAGTTATGGCCAATTCCATTTTCATCACAAAAATTTTCAAAGTCATGATTTTCAAATTCTGTTCCATGATCACTTCTAATATTTTGAATTGAAAACCCTTTTTCATTAGTGACTTTTCGATGAAATTTAGTAAAAATTTGAAAAGTTTCATTTTTGTGAGCTAAAAAGAAAACCCAAGTAAAATGAGAGTAATCATCAATTATTACAAATCCATATCGTTTTCCTCCTAGACTAGTGGTTCTAGTTGGTCCAAATAAATCCATATGTAAGAGCTCTAAAGGTCTAGAAGTTGAAACAGTGTTTTTGGATTTAAATGATACTCTAGTTTGTTTACCTAATTGGCATGCATCACAAATTCTATCCTTTTCAAAATTCAGTTTTGGCAAACCGAGAACTAAATCCTTTTTAATTAATTTTGAGAGAGAATGCATGCTAATGTGTGCAAGTCTACGATGCCACAGCCAACTAGTCTCATTTATTTTAGCACTTAAGGAAACTAGACATTGCATGTCTAATTTAGTTAAATCATTCAAGTCTACCATATAAACATTGCCATGCCTATGTCCTATAAATTTAATGCCATCGTTAATAGGACTCGTCACAATGCAAACAGATGATTCAAAACTTACTTTATACCCTTTATCACAGAATTGACTAATGCTAAGTAAGTTATGCTTTAAACCTTTAACTAATAAAACATTCTCAATGTATTTGGAGGGAGTGATACCAATGTTACCTATCCCGATGATCTTTCCTTTGCCATTATCTCCAAAGGTGACCATCCCTCCATCCTTAGCATCAAGCGTGATGAATTGTGATTCATCACCAGTCATGTGTCTCGAGCATCTGCTGTCAAGATACCATTTCCTGTTTCCTTCTTGGGATGCTAGACACACCTCATTTTCATGTGCCATCAGGCACAGGTTGGCTTGTTCTGTTAAGGTTTCCTTGTCGGAGCTTGAGTCATCACTCGCACTCCAGGTCGCCATCATTGCCTTCTTTTTGAACTTCTTTGGACCTTTCTTCAATTGTGGACATTCGGATCTGAAATGTCCTGGCTTCTTGCACTCGTAGCATATAGGGGGTTGATCTTTCTCCTTTTCTTTGCTTTGATCCCCTTTTGTGAATTTCTTTCTCATCCCCTGTTTCTTTTTTCTTAGAAACTTCTTAAATTTCCGGGTGATGAGAGCCATCTCTTCATCCTGATCTTCATCTTCAGAGTCATCCGTTTCATAATCAGGCGAAGTTGTGGATTTGAGGGCAATGGTTCTTTTCTTTTTGACTTCATCCTCTTGATGTTGCTTCATGCTAAGTTCATGAGTCATCAAGGATCCAAGAAGCTCTTCTAGAGGTAGAGTGTTCAAGTCCTTTGCTTCTTGGATGGCAGTCACCTTGGCTTCCCAAGTTCTTGGCAGTGACCTGAGAATCTTTCTTACAAGTTCACTGTTAGTATAAGATTTGCCAAGACTCTTTAAACCATTGATTATATCAATAAAACGAGTAAACATAGCAGTTATGGACTCATCATGCTCTATTTTGAACAATTCATATTTATGTACAAGCATGTTTATTTTAGACTCTTTTACTTGATTTATTCCCTCATGGGTGACTTCTAACCTATTTCATATTTCTTTAGCAGATGCACAAGTAGAAATGCGATTAAATTCACTTGCATCTAGTGCACAATAAAGAACATTCATGGCTTTGGCATTTAATTGTGCCAATTTCTTGTCAACCTCATCCCATTCTTTCTCGGGTTTGGTTGACTCCTCACCATCTATAATCTTGGTGGGTGTGTGAGGACCATTCACTATGATACTCCACATATCATAGTCGAGTGCTTGTATGAAAATCTTCATCCGAGCTTTCCAATAGGTGTAATTAGACCCATTGAAAAGTGGAGATCGGTTTGTTGATTGCCTCTCGGCTAGAGAAGTACCAACATGGGTTGCCATAGATCTTTGGCTCTTTGATTATTAGATCAAAGAAGGGCTAGAGCACCGGCTCTGATACCACTTGTTGCCCAGCAATGCAACCCAAGAGGGGGGGGTGAATTGGGTTTCTAAAAATTTTAAGCTCAACAGATTACTTATGAAGATCAAAACAAAGACTTTAATTCAATATAAATTACCTAAAGCAGGAATGCAAGAATATAATAAAGAAATAAAGTGAAGCGATAAAGCACACCACAAACACAAGGATTTATAGTGGTTCGGTGCTAACCTTGCACCTACATCCACTCCCCAAGATCCTACTTGGGAATTTCAATCCACTATCCTTTGTATTCAATCCGAATACAAAACGTCGGAAACTCCGACACTAGCTATCCCAAGCTAGATCACTTGTTTCTCGGATACAAGTAAACCCAAAACACTCCGATTTCAGGTTCGGATCAACCTTTCTTTGTTTTGGAAATCCTCCAAAAACAAGAACAAAAACTCACAAAGAGTTAGAAAATTTAGAGCACAAATTAATACAATAACAGCTCCTTAAATGAGCGAATATAATAATAAAAGCTTTACTCAAATGAAGAACCCCTTTTTCGAATTTTTTCAAAGTGGATGAACGCTTGAGTGCTTGAGAAGAGGTTGATTGTTGATTGAAGATCTCTTGAAAGCTTTGAACGATCTCTAGATCAAGGTTGAAACAATAGGCGTGAAGAATTCTCTCCTTGAAAGATCTTGCTTTTCTCTTTCACAATCTCTCTGGTATATTATGGATCCTCTCTCTTTTTCTTTTTGGATTTTTCATTGATCTCAGGCTTTTTCTTGCAAATTTCGGATCCTTTCTTCTGTTCTTCTCTCTCTTTCTCTGCTCCTCGTCTCTTTTGATTTCACGTTTGATCCGCTATTTAATCTGTAATTTCTTTCACCATTTAAAGCATTTTGTAGCATTAGAAGCAAGAGAAAACAATTTAGGTAGATAAAGAGCCGTTAGAGGATTTTTAGGAAGCATAAATGGCAATTAAAACGGGCAAAAAAATAGCCGTTGCTGATATTTCCCGTCGCAGGGGTCGACTCATGAGTCGACTCATGCTTCAGGGGTCGACTCATGAGTCGACCTCTGTTGCAAAAATCAGAGAATGCTTTTCTAGAATTTCTTGGCTCAAATTAGCAGGGGTCGACTCATGAGTCGACTCATGCCTTGTGGGTCGACTCATGAGTCGACTCACAGGTCGTGCCAAGCCAGAAAACTAGCGTGCCAAGGAGAATTTTTGCGTGCCAATCAGCTCACAGTGCCATGAGTTGACTCATGAGTCGACTCATGCACTTCAAACCTTCATAACTTCAAGAATATAAGTCCAAACACAATGAAATTTTCACCAATAGATTTCAAATCATTTGTTCTACCAAATGGTACTATCAAATCAGGATTTCAGTAAAATTTCGATTTTGCCCTTGAAGAGCATAAGGACTTTTTCATTTTAAAATTATTTGTATCCCTTCAATCTGCTTTGTAATCATCAAAATCAATCTAGGAGCAACAAAGGGTGTTGGGGCATAAAGATATAATAGATACAAAACTAAGTGTCTTGGCTAGAGCAATGAGAAGAGGAAGAGGGTCTTCTTCTAGGGTTGCTGAGTTCACCCCTTCCCTTCCTCTATCTATGAGTTTTCTAAGAGTGTCTCACATCTAAAACTCCTTCTCCTACTTCTCATCTTTGAAAGAGTTCAAATCAAGAAGAAGGAGGCATCTGATCGACCATCGAAGAAGAATCTGCACAGTACTAGCATACTATGCTGATTTCCTGGACCAGGACTTCTGATCATGTTTCGTGGGCTCGTGTGGACAACTCCTGGATGTCAGATGCATGTGCGGCTCACAACATCATTCTCAAACTCGGATCAACAAAGTTAGAATGTCTAACTTGCAAGGTAATAGATCTGATCTATTATATTTTACATATATTAGATGTAGTATAGAAACATGTTGATATGATCAACATGTAGTTCTTGCTCTTTATATTTTAATTTTTGATTTAATGCCATGTAATAATCATGTAATAGGATATTAGATCCAGAGATTCTCTGATTTTATAAGATAAATTTTGATTTATTTTAGTCTTTCACTGCCTGATCTTGAAAAAGTTTTAAGATCTAACCTTGAAACCCTAGATCTGGTTTCTACTATTTATTGAGAAATATGTTTCAAAAGCCAATCGTCAACCTGTTGACGGTTGAGCAATCTTGTATTGTAATTGATTTGTTAATAAATAAAATATATTTATCATTTTTATTATAAGTTTTTATCTTCTAATAAACTTCGTTGTTGTGATGAAGTCCTTAGAACTATTTAGGTTCGATAAAGAGAAGATTTATCGATTAGTCCTTAAAACTATTCACGATCAAATGATAGACTGTTAATAAGGATGACAGCTTCTATCGAGCATAGGTCGCTGTAGGCTATATGGGTTGGTTGTTCTCTTAACCAAGGAGTGTTGAGACACTGATATGGCATACAGGTAAGATATAAGGATACATCATCATTGAACGTGACCAACTCCAGAGTATTCTGCTGTCGAGAATATCTCTGATGTGATATAGGTATAAGTGTCCCTTAGACCTGAAATCGCCTTAGTGACTTGCAAGCAACTCACTGTGCTTTGGTACTAGACTAACTGAATTTTTAATTCAGTGATGGAAGGCTCCTGAGCACAGTCAAGTACTTGTGAAGTCGGAGTGTGATCAAGATGGGATTGACCACTCCTAAAGTTGGAGAAGAATGAGTCGCTGTATTTCAATTTAGCAAAATCTTGGCCAGGATAATCTATCAGATGGATTTGATATTTTGAAATATAATGTGGATAACCTGATCAGGGTTGATAGTTTAGATATCCTATGAGCATTTTGATCAAGGAGATGAATTATATGGAAACTATATCCGCATGGGTTCTAAGGATGCTGTTCTACACATTCGACCTATCCAACCGTTGGGTACCATTGCTAGATGGTCACTTTGATTGGTACAAAAATTTATTCCTATGCTACTGGCTTAGGTTTAGACCTATGAGGTCACACACATTAGAGTTCATGATCCGATCGGATGGTTGATCAACGATTAAGTATCGTTCTAGGGTTAAACGATCAAAACGATTGACATTTAACCTAGTGCAAGTGTTGCAGGAGGATCGATTAGCAATTTAATTATTAATTAGCTTAATTTGATTAAGACAATGGGTTGAGATTAAGTCTAATTAAATATGATTTAATTATATTTAGTTTGAACTTGATTGGATCAAGTCCAATTGGTTAATTGGATAAGCCAAGTGTAAGGAAAAACTAGTCCTAGTTCAATTAGGACTTGGGTCATCCTAATTTCTAATTCGATTAGAAAATTAAATTAGATTTAAATCTAATTTAATCTGATTAAATTAGATTCTTAATTGAGTTAAGATCTATTTTAATTAGATTGATTTGATTTGGTTTGAGAAACCAAATTTGAACAAGTCATAGATTGAATCCTAGTAAGAAGGATTCCACCTTGCACCACCTTAGCCCCCCACACCCACTCTCTCTTATTTTGTGTGTCAAAACCTTCTCTTCTAGGTCTTCACATACTCCCAAAGCTTTTTACTCTTTCTCTCTTATATAGAATGTGGTTGTGGACCAAGTCAATGTAGGAATTATTTTGGATTTCAAATTCTCTGAGATAAAATTTTAGGAAACCAAAACTCTTTCCTTATGGCATTGATTTTACCTAAATTTTTTTTGATATTTTCATGGCTTTTATGGCACATATTGTGTGCCCTTTTTTGGTGGTCCATGGTAGAAGAAGAAGGAGGAGGCGCCCAAGAGTTGTGCACTATTTGTCTTGTCCTATTTGGATTTTCTTTGACTAGGTATTTGACCTAGATAAGGATTCTTTATATATCTTGATTTAAGATAAATTTTTTCTTGAAATTTTTGTAGATTATAGAGCATTGAGAGACCTTTGAGGCATATGAAAATCAGGAGGAAAGAGTATTGGGGCATGGAGATATAATAGACACAAAACTAAGTGTCTGGGTTAGAGCAAAGAGAAGAAGAAGAGGGTCTTCTTCTAGGGTTGCTGAGTTCACCCCTTTCCTTCCTCCATCTGTGAGTTTTTTAAAAGTATCTCATATCTAAAACTCTTTCTTCTACTTCTCATCTTTGGAAGAGTTCAAATCAAGAAGAAGGAGGTATTTGATCGACCATCGAAGAAGGATCAGCACAGTACTAGCATACTATGCTGATTTTCTGGATCAGAACTTCTGATCATGATTCGTGGGCTCGTGTGGATGACTCCTAGAGGTCGTACGTATGTGCAGCTCACAATATCATCATCAAGCTTGAATCAGTAAAGTTATAATGTCTAACTTACAAGGTAATAGATCTGATCTATTATATTTTACATACATTAGATGTAGTATAGAAACATATTGATATGATCAATATGTAGTTCTTGCTCTTTATATTTTAATTTTTGATTTAATACCATGTAATAATTATTTAATAGAATCTTAGATCTAGAGATTCTCTAATTTTATAAGATAAATTTTAATTTATTTTAGTCTTTCGCTGCCTGATCTTGAAAAAATTTCAAGATCTAACCTTGAAACCCTAAATTTGGTTCCTTCAATTGGTATCAGAGCCTAGATTGTATATTACATGATTATTTATACATGCTTAGATTATTTCTTAGATTAGATTTAATTTATAATCTGATTGTTAAATCTAAAATTAAAATTTTTAGATGAATCACGAACTATAGATTGTCCTGCTGTAAGATTTATCCCTTACAGTGCAAAGATTGTCCTAGTTCGTGTGGATCTATCTTTAATCATAAATTTATTAGATATGATCTGGATTAAATTTATAATTTATTAAATTTAAAAGATATTTAAATTTAAAATAAAATCTCTTTATTAATAATTTCTGCATAAATAACCATCATATATTTGTCTGAAAAATTTGCACAGTTTAAAGTTAAAATTGTTTCAATTATATGAACCTATTTAGATTAGATCTAAAGTAGTTTCATGCTTATTTCACTTACATTTTGATTATAAATCAAACATGTAACTTGGTTTGTAGAACCATGTTGTAAAAATATTTTACAAACATGAAAATTATTTTCAAAAAGTCGAACCCCAAACCTCAACCCAAAACTTAATTGAGAATTATGAAGTTGTTTGATTAGGTTCTAGGATTGTGAATTGAAGAATCTAAGACACAAACCATAACACATTGGGTTAATGGGTTAGTAGGAATTAGGTCCATTAATTGGGTTAGACCTAAGGTTAGATTAAAGATGGACTTAATTAGAGAATTGACTAAATCTAATAAATTATTGTCTTAGATTAGGTCAAAGATTCTCTAGATCAATTACAATAGTTGTAGTTGGTCAAATCCATATCTTTAACGAGAACCAAATAGACTTGATTCTTGGCTAAGAGGTCTAGCATGAACTGTTAGGTTGATCTAATCGAAACTAATTAAATCAGTTGGTGTCTAAGGTAAACCAGATCGATGGTTTTTAATTGGCAGTCCGCTTACCTGGCCATTTCTGATGGTGTCTAAGGCAAGCTTTGGCAGACCCTCCCACTGATCAAACTTATCTAGCCTCTTGATGGAATTATATTTTGATCGCATCACTTGACTATTCGAGCTGACCCATGTCACCTAGGTAAATCAGTGTGACTGATTTAGGTGCTCCTAGACCAGCCCTTTTAATGGTCTCCCTTAAGCTGACTTGGTGAAGCCAGTGAGAGGATCATGATAAGCTGGTTCATCTGACATTCTTCTCTAAATTAATTAAATTCTCTAAAATTATTAGGTCCATAAAATGAAATAGTTATGGTGATAACTAGATCATAGCCTCCCATTAAGTGGATGATAATAGGCCGTCAGTTGGATAATCATTGGAGGCCCAAAGGCCTGGTGCTTATCGGCTGATGGAATTGTCATTCATAATATGATTTCTTGACTGTATCTTTTTAAATAATGGTTAGGTTAGCCAACCAAAGTTGGGCCTAATCATTCATTGGCTAGATGGGCCAAGTATGGTCATGTTAATGATTGGACCTAACCAGACCTTTTCAGTGGAGGCCAAAGCCTACTGATTAGGGACTGGGGAAAAATTAAAATTACTAGAAATTATTTAGAGAAATAATTGGTTATGAACCTACCCTTAGATGTACATGGGTTGGCCAACCAAAGTTGGACTTGTGTGCAGTCTATGTGGATTCTAGTACCTACTAAGGAATTAGGGTAATTCCTTAAATTGATGGTAGAGGCTACCAATTCGAATAAAATAGTGGGAGAAATCTTTTGATTAAAGTCTAAATCTTTAGGTTTAATAAATCAATTACTAATTAGGTTATAATTTTTTTTTGTGCAGATATGGCCACTTTCCTATCGCTCCGATCATTGTTGGACTATGAAATTTTGGTGGGACCCAACTTCGGTAGCTGGTACCAAAAGTTGAAGATAGTCCTAGAGCATGAACAGATCCTATATGTGATAACGGATCTTGCACCTGAAGAGCCAGCCATCAATGCACATGGAACAGTCAGAGACACTTACTAGAAGTGGCTCAGTTATCGGACCATGGTACGCTGTATTATGCTGGCTGCCATGAGCAACGAGTTCAATCGTAGATTTGAGATGGCTTAGCCAAAGGATATACTTCAAGTGTTGGAGGATGCCTTTGGTACACCCGATGATGTGGAGAGGCATAAGACTAGTTGTGCCATCTTCAATGCTAAAATGCAGGATGGTACCTCTGTCACTGATCATGTATTGTCCATGATCGAATTGATGGAGCGTTTGAGCAAGCTCGACTTTTTCTTGTATGAACAGCTTTAGAAAGATGTAATACTGAACTTGTTGCCTAAGTCTGATCTCCCATTCCTCACTCATTATAGAATGACAAAGCTTGAAGTAAACTACCATGGGTTACTGGGGTTCAGAACTTTGAGAAGGATCACCAACTCTACAAGGAGTTGGTGAACTTAGTGGGAGGTTCGTCTTCTGATTCTCAACCCTTTAAGAAAGAGAAGAAGAACAAGAAGAAGAAAGTGAAGAAGGTGCAAGTTCAGGCTGGGACATCAGTGCAGAGCCAGACCGAAAAGATCAAGCCCGATAAGAGTCAAACTAAATGCTTCTTTTGCAAGAAGCGGGGGCACTGGAAGAGGAACCATCCTTAGTACATTGCTTCCCTGGATCCGAACAGGTAGAGAAAGAAGCAAGCTGTTGCTGGGTAAGGTATTTATATGATAAGTCCTTGCAATTTCTCTATTTGTGATAAAATTGACTGGGTATTGGATACCGGTAGCCCTTACCATATTTGTAATTCATTGTAGGAGTTACAGGTCAGTCGGAGATTCAAGCAAGGTGAGAGCTTCCTGAACATTGGAAATGAAAGACCAGTTCCAGTTCTAGCATTAGAAATCTTGAAACTTGTATTTGAATCCCATACCGTTGTTCTAAATGATTATCATTTCTGTCCCAGTTTCTTTTTAAATGTTATTTTTGTAGACCTTCTAGCCAAAAATGATTATGAAATTTCAATAAAGAAATAAGTTTGTAATATCATTATGAATGGTGTTACTATTTTTTTTGGACATTTGAACAATGGTGTGTATATATTATCACAACCTATTAACATAGTCTATTCTACTGGCAAGCACCCTAGATTAGATAGTGTATCAGATATCTACTTATGGCACTGTAGGCTAGGTCATATAAACAAGTATAGGATAAACAGATTGACTCAAGAGAGAATCTTTGAAGTCAATGATTGTGAATCACTTCCAACCTGTGAGTCCTGTCTTCTTGGTAAAATGACCAAATCACCTTTTACTGAAAAAAGTGAGAGAGCTACTGAGCTCTTGGGCCTAGTACATACTGATGTATGCGGGCCCATGAGCACAAATACTAGAGATGGATATTTCTACTTTATCATTTTCATGGATGATCTATCCAGATATAGATATGTCTATTTAATGAAACATAAGTTGGATTCATTTGAAATGTTTAAACAATTTCGAAATGAAGTAGAAAAATAAACTGGAAAGAGTATTAAAACTTTTCGATCTGATCGAGGAGGAGAATATCTTTCTGGTGAGTTTCTCACATATCTAGGAGGGAATGGGATTCTCTCGCAATGGACTCCTCTAGGAATACCACAGCATAATGGTGTGTCTGAAAGGAGAAATCAAACTCTATTAGACATGGTCCGATCCATGATGGATTTTGCCAGCTTGCCGATATCTTTCTCAGGATATGCACTCGAATCGGCCTGTTATCTGTTAAATAGGGTTTCAAGTAAGTATGTAATTAAGACTCAATATGAGATATGGACAGGACGTAAGCCAGCACTTTCATACCTTAGGATCTGGAGGTGCCCGGCCTATGTCAAACGATTAGTTACAGATAAACTTAGACCTAGGTCTGACAAATGCACATTCATAAGGTACCCCAAAGAGATCAAAGGATTTTTTTTCTTCCATGCTGATGAACAAAAGGTGTTCGTTAGCCTTAAGGCAACTTTTTTAAAAAAGGAGTTCCTTGGTGAAGGAACAGTTGCCTCTAAGGTTGAACTTGATGAAGTTCAACTGGTAGAAAGACCGACACCAATAGCTGAACCTGAGATGGATTTGATTAGATTAGATTCGGAGCCCAATATACCTGCACCATTAAGGCGATCTGAAAGAGTACCGCATCAGCCAGATAGATACTACGGTTTCTTGGTCCGAAACGGTGATCCCATCGAACTCGATGAGAATGATGAGGATCCGATCACCTATGTGGATGCAATGCAGAGACTTGATTTCGAGAAATGGCTTGAAGTCGTGAAATCCGAAATAGAGTCCATGAAGGTCAACGATGTATGGATATTGGTTGACCCACCTGAAGGGGTTAAATCCATTGGGTGTAAATGGGTCTTCAAAAGGAAGAGGGGCGCAGATGGAAAGGTGGAGACCTATAAAGTCCATCTGGTTGCCAAGGGGTATCATCAACATTATGGTATTGACTATAACGAGACGTTCTCCCCTGTAGCAATGCTCAAATTCATTCAGATAATGCTTGCAATAGCTGCCCATCTGGATTATGAGATCTGGTAGATGGATGTAAGGACAGCTTTCCTGAATGGAGAGCTGACCGAAGAGGTGTATATGATACAACCTGAGGAGTTTACATCCACAGATGAGTCCAAGGTGTGCAAGCTTCAGAGATCCATTTATGGATTGAAGCAAGCTTCTCAGAGTTGGAACATACATTTTGATAAGGTGATCAAAATGTATGGCTTTGTTAAGAATGGAGAAGAGCCTTGCATCTATAAAAGGGCAAATGGTCCAGTTGTGGTATTTTTTGTCTTGTATGTGGATGACATTCTCTTAATCAAAAATGACATCCCCGCACTATAAGGAATAAAAGTTTGGTTGTCATCGCAGATCTCCATGAAGGATTTGGGTGAAACATCCTACATCCTAGGGATGAAGATCTATAGGGATAGATCTAAAAGGATGCTTAGGTTATCCCAGTCCACGTACATAGACACTATGCTGAAGAGGTTCAGCATGGAAAATTTCAAGAAGGGCTATCTACTGATAGTCCATGAAATTTCTCTCTCTAAGAAGGATTGTCCAACAACTCCTGAAGAGAGAGAACGTATGAGTAGAGTCCCATATACTTCGGTCGTGGGATCTATCATGTACGCCATGACATATACAAGGCCAGATGTGGAATACTCACTAGGAGTAGTTAGTAGATACCAATCTGATTCTGGAGAAAATTATTAGAAAGTGGTTAAAGCCATCCTTATGTATTCAAGAAATACTAAGGACCAATGGTTGGTTTATGGTGAGTCAGATCTGAAACTTGTGGAGTTCACAGACTCCAGCTTTCAATCTGACCATGATGATAGTAGAAGCGTGTCAGGTTATATATTTACTCTGAATGGTGGAGCCATCTGCTGGAAGAGTTTCAAGCAGAATATTATGACAGACTCTGTTTGTGAGACGGAGTACATCGCAGCATCGGATATCACGAAGGAAGCTGTATGGCTGAAAAAATTCATCACCGAGCTCGGAGTAGCACCCTCCCTTGATGGTCCGGTCCTGCTCTACTACGACAGCACTGGTACCCTAGCTCAGGTGATGGAACCCAAAGCAGACCAGTGGATGAAGCACATTTTGCATCGCTTTCACCTAGTTCGATAGATCATGGATCGAGGTGACGTCAACCTTCAGAAGATCGATGGAAAGGAGAACCTGGCCAACCCCTTCACTAAAGCCCTGGCGATAAAGGAGTTCGACAACCACAAGTCGAAGATGGGTATTAGATACTATGCCGAGTGGCTTTAGGACAAGTGAGAGTTGTTGAAAAATATATCCCAAAAGCCAATCATCAACCTGTTGATGGTTGAGCAACCTTGTATTGTAATTGATTTGTTAATAAATAAAATATATTTGGCATTTTTATCATAAGTTTTCATCTTCTAATGAACTCCGTTGTTGTGATGAAGTCCTTAGGACTATTTAGGTTCAATAAAGAGAGGATTTATCGATTAGTCCTTAAAACTATTCACGATCAAATGATAGGTTGTTAATAAGGATGACAGCTTCTATCGAGCATAGGTCGTTGTAGGCCATATGGGTTGGTTGTCTTCTTAACCAAAGAGTGTGAAGATACTGGTATGGCATACAGATGAGATGCAAGGGTACATCATCATTGAACATGACCAACTCCAGAGTATTCTGCTGTCGAGAATGTCTCTGATAGGATATAGGTATAAGTGTCTCTTAGACCTGAGATCGCCTCAGTGACTTGCAAGCAACTCACTATGCTTTGGTACTGGACTAACTGAGTTTCTAATTCAGTGATGAATGGCTTCTCGGTACAGTCAAGTACTTATGAAGTCGGAGTGTGATCAAGATGGGATTGACCACTCCAATAGTTGGAGAAGAATGAGTCGCTGTATTTCAATTTAGCAAAACTTTGGCCAGGGTAATCCATCAGATGGATTTGATATTTTGAAATACAATATGGATAACCTGATTAGAGTTGACAGTTGAACTCTGAGGTATCCTATGAGCATTTTGGTCAAGGAGATGAATTATATGGAAACTATATCTGCATGGGTTCTAAGGATGTTGTTCTACACATTCGACCTATCCGACAGTCGGATACCATTGCTAGATGGTCACTTCTATTGGTACAAGAATTTATTCTTGTGCTACCAATTTAGGTTCAGATCTATGAGGTTACACACATTAGAGTTCACGATCCGATTGGATGGTTGATCAACGATTAAGAATCGTTCTAGGATTAAACGATCAATACGATTGACATTTAACTTAGTGCAAGTGTTGCAAAAGGATCGATTAGCAATTTAATTATTAATTGACTTAATTTGATTAAGCCAATGGGATGAGATTAAGTTTAATTAAATATAATTTAATTAGATTTAGTTTGAACTTGATTGGATCAAGTCCAATTGGTTTATTGGATAAGCCAAGTGCAAGGAAAAACTAGTCCTAGTTCAATTAGGACTTGGATCAACCTAATTTTTAATTTGATTAAAAAATTAAATCAGGTTTAAATCTAATTTAATTTGATTAAATTAGATTTTTAATTGGATTATGTCCTATTTTAATTGGGTTGATTTGATTTTAGTTTGATTTGGCTTGAGAAACCAAATTTGAACAAGTCATAGATTGAATCCTAGTAAGACTAGGATTCCACCTTGCTCTACCTTAGCCCCCCACGCCCACTCTCTCTTATTTTGTGTGACAAAATCTTCTCTCCCAGATCTTCATGCACATCCAAAGCTTTTCACTCTTTCTCTCTTACATGGAATGTGGTTGTAGACCAAGTCAAAGTAGGAATTAGTTTGGATTTCAAATTCTATGAGATAGAATTTTAGGAAACCAAAACTCTTTCCTTATGGCATTGATTTTACTCAAATTTTTTCTGACATTTTCATGACTTTTATGGAACATATTGTGCACTCTTTGCTGGTGGTCCATGATAGAAAAGGAAGGAGGGGGCACCCAAGAGTTGGGCACCACTTGTCTTGCCCTATTTGGATTTTCCTTGACTAGGTATTTAACCTAGACAATAATTCTTTATATCTTTTGATTTAAGATGAATTTTTTTTTTTAAATTTTTGTGAATTATAGAGCATTGAGAGACCTTTGGGCAGATGAAAATCAAGAAGAAAGAGTATTGGGGCATGGAGATATAATAGACACAAAACTAAATGTCTGGGTTAAAGCAAAGAGAAGAAGAAGAGGGTCTTCTTCTAGGGTTGCTGAGTTCACCCCTTCCCTTTCTCCATCTGTGAGTTTTCTGAGAGTGTCTTATATCTAAAACTCCTTCTCCTACTTCTTATTTTTGGAAGAGTTCAAATCAAGAAGAAAGAAGTATCTGATCGACCATCGAAGAAGGATCAGCACAGTACTAGCATACTGTGCTAATTTTCTGGATCAAGACTTCTGATCGTGATTCGTGGGCTCGTGTGGATGACTTTTAGAGGCTAGACGCATGTACAGCTCGCAACATTATCCTCAAGCCCAAATCAGTAAAGTTAGAATGTCTAACTTGCAAGGTAATAGATCTGATCTATTATATTTTACATACATTAGATGTAGTATAGAAACATGTTGATATGATCAACATGTAGTTCTTGCTTTTTATATTTTAATTTTTAATTTAATATCTTGTAATAATCATGTAATAGGATCTTAGATCTAGGAATTTTTGAATTTTATAAGATAAATTTTGATTTATTTTAGTCTTCCACTGCCTGATCTTGAAAAAGTTTCAAGATCTAACCCTGAAACCCTAGATCTGGTTCCTTCACTATCATTCTAGTAATAGCATATCATTTGGTCGTGAACTCATTTAAGGACTCAATGATAAATCCTCCTTTATCAATTTAAAATAGTCCTAAGGACTTTCATCATAACACATAAGTTTGATATAGAAGATGTAGAAGCTTATGATGAAAATTATCAAATAAATATTTTATTAATTAATTCATATACAATTACATCAAATAGCACAATCATCAATAGGCTGACGATTGATTTTAGAACATATTTTCTGACAACTCTCACTTATACTAAAGCCAATCGGTATAGTATCGTATACCCATCTTCATTTTATGATCTTTGAACTCCTTTACCGCAAGGGCTTTAGTTAATGGATCAGTTAGATTATCCTTTCCATCAATCTTCTGAAGGTCGACTTTACCTCGATCCATGATTTTTCGAACAAGATGGTAGCGACGCAGAATATGCTTTGTCTGTTGATGTGTCTTTGGCTCCTTTGCCTGAGCTATTGCTCCAATACTATCGTAATAAAACAGAACTGGACCATCGATGGAGGGTGCCTCTCCAAGCTCGGTGATGAACTTCCTCAACCGTACAACTTTTTTTGCAGCATCGAATACCGTGATGTACTCCACCTCACAAATAGAATCGGCTATGGTGTGCTGTTTAAAATTTTTTTAGTAGATAGCTCTACCATTTAGGGTAAAGATGTATCCCGACATGCTTTTGCTATCATCACAATCTGACTGAAAATTGAAATCAGTGTATCCCATGAGTTTCAAATCAGATTCTCCATAAACGAGCCACTGGTCTTTAGTATTTCTCAAATACTTAAGGATGATTTTTGCAACCTTTCAATGGTTGTCACCTGGATCTGATTGGTATCTGCTCACTACTCCTGGTGAGTATACCACATCCGATTTTGTATATGTCATGGTGTATATTATAGAACCCACTATCGAGGCATATGAAATTCTACTCATATGTTTTCTCTCTTGAGGGATTGTCGGACAATCCTCCTTTGAGAGAGAAATTCAATGGTCTATCGGAGGATAACCTTTCTTGAAATTCTTCATGCTGAATCATTTCAGTGTAGTATCTATGTATGTTGATTGAGAGAGTCCGAGCAACCTCTTAGATCTATCTCTATAGATCTTCATCACTAGGATGTAGGCTGCTTCTCCCAGATCCTTCATGGAGAATTGTGACGATAGCCACACTTTTATTCCCTGTAATGTAGGAACATCATTCTCGATTAAAAGAATATCATCTACATACAAAATAAGAAATATAATTATAGAACCATTAAGCCACTTATATATGCAAGATTTCTCTCCATTCTTAATGAAGCCATATGTTCCGATCACCTTATCAAAACATATGTTCCAACTCCGAGATGCTTGCTTCAATCCATAAATGGATCTTTGAAGCTTGCACACCTTGGACTCATTTGTAAATGTGAACCCTTTAGGTTGCACCATATATACCTCTTCATTTAGCTCTCTATCCATTTGTCAGACTTCATAGTCCAAGTATACGGCTATCGCAAGTATGATTCGAATGGACTTAAGCATTGCCATAGGAGAGAACATCTCGTTATAGTCAATACCATAACGTTGATGATATCCCTTGGCAACCAGATGGATTTATAGGTCTCAACCTTCCCATCTGTGTCTCTTTTTCTTTTGAAGACCCACTTACACCCTATGGGTTTTATCCCTTCAGGTGGATCAACCAATATCCATACATTGTTGATCTTCATGGACTCCATTTCAGATTTTATGACTTCAAGCCATTTCTCAGAGTCAGACCTCTGCATTGCATCCATATAAGTGACTGGATCCTCATTGTTCTCATCGAGCCCAACAGGATCTCCATCCCAGACTAAGAAATCTAGATATCTGTCCGACTGATGCGGTACTCTACCAGATTGCTTCAAGGATGTTTGTATATCGGGCTCCAGATTTTATCTTATCAAATTTGGTTCAGATTCAGTTATTGTTGTTGGTTCTTCTACCTGTTGAACTTCGTCAAGCTCAACTTTAGCGGCACTTGTTCTTTCACTAAAAAACTCCTTTTTCAAAAAATGTGTCTTACTGCTGACAAATATCTTTTGTTCAGTAAGGAGGTAAAAGTAGTATCCCCTCATTTCCTTGGGGTACCCTACAAATTTACACTTATCGGACCTAGGTCCGAGCTTGTCAGTTTGTAATCATTTGACATAAGCCGGATATCCCTAAACCTTAAGGTAAGTGAGGTTCGGTCTACACTTTGACCATATCTCATATGGTATTTTACTAACTAACTTGCTCAGAATATTATTGAGCATAAAATAGGCTATCTCAAGTGCATATCTCCAAAAGAAGATTGACAGACTTGCAAACTCCATCATGTTGTGATCCAGGTGGTGTGCCCAAGGCCCAGGGGACCAAGGCTAAGGCCAAGGTCCATCATTCATGAGGGCTTCATGGAGGCTCTAGGGCTAGTTGGGCCCTAGGTTGAAGGCTGTGGGCCTTTCGGGTTTTTGAGGTCTAGGTTATGTGGGCCTCAAGGGACCAACTCTTTATGGGCCAGGTCTGGATCCAGGATAGGTGAGATTAGGTCGAGTCATGGGTGTACATGGGCTTGGGTTAACCTAATCTCCCATAGAGTTGGTCAAAAAAGTTTTGGGTTTGGGTCACTTGACCCTGTGTTTATATATACATGCACTATATAGGTTTGATTAAGCCAAGGAATATGAAAACCCTTTCTTACAAGTCTCTCTCTCTCTTCTCCCTCTCTCTTCAGCTATTCTCCATGCCCCAGGAGCAAGAAACCCTAGGGTTTCTTGCCGCCAGGTCCATAGAAGGCAGGAAAAGCAGGGGAGGCGCTAGGGTTTTGAGCCCCTTCCTCTTTGTGCCGCCAACCATATTGCCTCTCCCTCTCTTGCAGCCATCCAAACATCAGGTCCAGGACTTGGAATCTCTTGCTACGAGGTTGGTATAAGTTTCTATCAGATCTGGAGTTGATCTGAGGTCGTTTGAGGTGCGGGTGAGATCTCCATCAACAGATCTATAGGAAAGGCTGCAGCAGGACAGATCTGCATGGTCTAGTTCTATCTACCTTCTTCCCTATCTAGAATACTCTGATTTGAGATCTATAAATTGAAAGACCTCGGTCCAGGCCTGGTTTGGTTGGGTACCAGATCTTGGATTTTTTAGAGGTGATCTTAGAGGCGTTCTTCATCTGAAATGAAAGGCTGACGAAGAAGACAACAACCAGGCTGATTTCGTCAAGGGCATTCGATCGAGTCCAAAAGTCTCCGATTTGTTCGTTGCTAGTTCTGCTACACCCAAGGTCTGTGGGAGGAGTCGAGATCGTGCTCCAATAGTTGGTATCAGAGCCACAGTGGTGAGGAAGCGGTTCCAAGCATGAGAAGTTAAAGATCCCAAGTGCTGAAAATTTTCAGCAAGGTACCATCAAGGTATATTCTATACTTCTTGATTTTATATTGCTTGTTTGGCTTGGATTCAGTCATGGGAAATAATATGAAGGTCAATTTTGAGAAGTTTGATGGCAAGAAAAATTTTTTTATATGAAAAATCCGGATGGAGGATCTTCTGGTGTAAGCAGATCTGGATCAGGCTTTGGATGAGAAGCCTGAGGAAATGGCAGATAGATAGTGGGCATCGTTGGAGAAGAAATTATGCTCGGTGATCAGAGGATGTTTGGTGGATGTGGCGTTATATTCAGTGCTAGAAGAAAAGACCCCGAAGGGCCTTTGGTCAAAGTTGCACACCATGTATATGAGGAAGAATATGTGCAACAAGCTAATACTGAAGAAGAGGTTGTACAGTCTTCGGATGCAGGAGGGATCTGATGTGATTGGCCACATTTAGAGGTTCGACCAGTTGTGCATGGAGTTGATGAATATCGAGGTGAAGCTGGATGAGGAGGATAAGTCCCTATTGCTTTTGTGTTCGCTGCCAGGATCATATGACTCTTTGGTGACTACACTGCTCTACGGCAAGGAGACTCTGGAATATGAGGACATGGTCTCAGTGCTGAGGTCTAATGAGCAAAGAAAAAGTTGACTAGAGTTCGGGCTCCCTAGGAGGGTTTGGCAGTAGAGGACAGGACAGGTAGAGGTAGAGACAGAAGCAAGTACAGGGGACGGTCCAAGTCCAAGAAGGGAAAGAAAGAGATGAAATGCTTTAAGTGCAACGAGTTCGGGCACTTCAAGCGAGAATGTCCACTATGGAAGAGCAAAAAGGGAGAAAGAAGTGGCTCAGAATCAGTGAGTACAGTTGCTGGGCAGCAGGTGGAAGATGATCTACTTGTGGTATCAGATGGTCACAGGCATTACACAGAGGAGCAGACACTAGACTCTGCATGCTCACATCACTACACACCACACAGGTCTTGGTTTGCGACATACACCAAGACAGATGAGGGATCAGTGACTCTAGGCGACAATCATCCTTGCAAGGTGGCTGGGATAGGGACAGTCAGGGTGAGGATGTTTAATGGGATTGTGAGGATATTGACAAATGTAAAGCACGTCTCGGAGCTAGAAAAGAATCTGGTGTCACTAGGCTACTTGGAGTGCAGTGGATACAGCTTCAGCAGTAGGGCTAGAAGCGGAGTATTAAACATCTCCAATGGAGCTATGGTGGTGATGAGAGGTAGGAGGTTGGACAATAATCTCTATCGCATGGAGGAATCTGTGGTGATCAGAGAGTCTGATGCAGTAGTTGCAGCACAGGACCAGCAGGGGGTTTACAGGATGTGGCACTACCGCCTAGGTCACATGGGTGACAAGGGGTTGAGGGAGTTGAGCAGGAGAGGACTCATCTCTGATCTGGAGGATGGTGCTACAGGGGAGATCTGTGTGCCTTGCTAGATGGGAAAGCAGAGGAGAGTTCAGTTCAACATCAGTATAACCCGCAGTGCAGCCCCTCTGGAGTTAGTACACACGGATGTGTGGGGACCAGCCCCAGTTTCAGCTAGGAATGGGGCCAGATACTTCATGACCCTGATTGATGATTTCTCAAGGAAACTCTGGATTTACTTCATGAGAGAGAAGTCTGAGGTCTTCACCAAGTTCAAAATCTGGAGAGCTGAGGTGGAGGAGAAGGGGAGGAGCGTGAAGTGTCTGAGGTCAGACAATGGCGGAGAGTACACCAGCAGAGAGTTCTAGGACTACTGTGAGGAGTGTGGGATCAGGAGACACTTCTCAGTTAAGGAGACTCCACAGCAGAATGGGGTGGCCGAGAGGATGAACAGAACACTTCTGGAAAAGGCACGATGCATGAGGCTGCAGGCAGGACTTCCAAAGGCATTCTGGGTTGACACAGTTGATACAGCGGGTTACTTAGTCAATCGATCACCTCACACCAGATTGGATGGCAGGCTTCCAGAGGAGGTGTGGTCTGGGAGGATAGTTGGGCTGGGCCATCTACGGGTATTTGGGTGCACGACCTATGTGCACATTGGAGTTGGTGAACGGAGCAAGCTAGACGCTAGATCATGCAAGTCGGTGTTTCTAGGCTATCTGCGAGGAGTTAAGGGATACAGGCTGTGGGATCCCTTGGAAAAGAAGGTCATCATTAGTCGGGATGTGACTTTTGATAAGGAGTCAGTCCTACGGAGGCGAGCAGGCATGGAGGAGCAGCAGGAGCAGAAGGAGGTCCAGCAGGGCAGGGCGCTGCTGGACAGCTTACCTCTTTGATTTTGCCTCTTGCAGGTACTACTAGAGGACATGACATTCAGGTGGAGCACCTACCTAAGGTGTCTCCATAGGTGGAGAGGACTCGGATAGATGATCGAGGCGAAGAGGTCCCGCAGGAGCGAGCTGGACCGAGGACTGATATCGATGTTGCCCTACACAAGCCTAAGAGGACCATCAGGCAACCGGACCGATATTGCTCCGAGGAGACACTGTCATATGCCCTGGTGACAGCGAATGGAGACCCATATATGTATCAGGAGGCTATTGAGAGCCAGGACAGAGAGTGGTGGATCTAGACGATGTCTGAGGAGATGCAGTCTCTCCACCAGAACCAGACATGGTGATTGGTGCAGTTGCCACAGGGGAAGAGGTCTATTGGCTGCAAATGGGTCTACAGTCGCAAGGAAGGGCCTTCAGAGCAGGGAGGTATCGGATTCAAGGCAAGGTTAGTGGCCAAGGGATACTCCCAGAAGGAAGGCATCAACTTCAGCAAGGTCTTCTCTCCCGTCGTCAGACATACTTCCATCTGAGTGTTGCTGAGCATTGTAGCAGCTCAGGATTTAGAGCTGGAGCAGATGGATGTCAAGACGACGTTCCTCCATGGGCATTTGGAGGAGAGGATTTACATGGAGCAGCCACCCGATTTCAGGGATCCAGGATCAGATGGAAAGGTTTGTTTGTTGCAGAAGTCGCTGTACGGACTGAAGCAGTCGTCGAGGCAATGGTACAAGCGGTTCGACTCCTATGTGCGCAGCATTGGACTTTCTAGGTGCGAGTTTGATCCCTGTGTTTATGTTCAGTCTCTTGAGGATGGTTCTAGGGTGTTCCTACTCTTGTATGTGGATGACATGCTTATAGCATGCAAGAATAGGAAGATTGTGCAGGATCTGAAGGCATCCTTATCTCGGGAGTTTGAGATGAAGGATTTGGGCCCTGCAAGGAAGATCCTAGGCATGGAGATTTTCAGAGACCGAGCCCAGAGGGTGCTGCATCTATCTTAGGGGGGCTACATATAAAAGGTCTTAGAGAGGTTCGGGATGAAGGGAGCAAAGCCGGCGGAGCTGCCACTTGCCGGTCACTTCAGACTCTCGAAGACCATGGCGCCACAGACTGAGGTGGAGGCTCAGGAGATGGAGACGGTCTCTTATGCTTCAGGAGTTAGGAGCTTGATGTATGCGATGGTCTGTTGTAGGCCAGACATCGCTCATGCAGTGAGTCAGGTTAGCATGTTCATGGCGCAGCCTGGCAGGGAGCACTGGAGAGCTCTGAAGTGGATATTCAGATACCTGACGGGTTCAGTTGGAGTTGGCATCTGCTACGAATAGTGAGGAGGTACAGTGGGATACTCTGACATGTTCAGGGAGGCTCAAGGGCTGATTGGCGGTTATGTAGATGCAGACTTCGATGGAGATGTGGATACCCGAAGGTCTACGATAGGCTTCATCTTTAGCCTGTATGGAGGTCCTATTTCTTGGAGATCGAGTCTGCAGCCTATCATGGCCTTATCCACTACAGAGGCAGAATACATCAGGCTGACAGAAGCAGCTAAGGAGGCAATTTGGCTGAAGGGTTTGTTGATGGAGATGGGCCTTACTCAGAAGGCCATTAGAGTGTACTGTGACAGCCAGAGTGCACTTCTACTAGCACAAAACTCAGTCTATCATGCAAGGACAAAGCACATCGACATTCGGTATCATCAGATCAGGGAGCTTGTGGAGGATGGCGAGGTGGAGCTGGTAAAGGTACACACCAATGAGAACCCAGCTGATGCACTTACAAAGGTACTTCCACGGGACAGCTTTCAGAGATGTGTTGAGCTGATTCGGCTGATGGATAGAGTGGAGTTGGTTGAGGCCTTGGGACACCAAGGTGGAGATTGTTGTGATCCAGGTGGTGTGCCCAAGGCCCAGGGGACCAAAGCTAAGGCCAAGGTCCATCATTCATGAGGGCTTCATGGAGGCTCTAGGGCTAGTTGGGCCCTAGGTTGAAAGGCTGTGGGCCTTTCAGATTCTTGAGGTCTAGGTTATGTGGGCCTCAATGGACCAACTCTTTATGGGCTAGGTCTAGACCCAGGATAGGTGAGATTAGGTCGAGTCATGGGTGTACATGGGCTTGGGTTAATCTAATCTCCCATAGAGTTGGTCAAAGGAGTTTTGGGTTTGGGTCACTTGACCCTATGTTTATATATACATGCACTGTATAGGTTTGATTAAGCCAAAGAATATGAAAATCCTTTCTTCCAAGTCTCTCTCTCTCTTCTCCCTCTCTCTTCAGCTATTCTTTATGCCCCAGGAGCAAGAAACCCTAGGGTTTCTTGCCGCCAGGTCCATAGAAGGCCGAAAAAGCAGGGGAGGCGCTAGGGTTTTGAGCCCCTCCCCCTTTGTGCCACCAACCATATTGCCTCTCCCTCTCTTGCAGCCACCCAAACATCAAGTCCAGGACTTGGAATCTCTTGCTACGAGGTTGGTATAAGTTTCTCTCAGATCTGGAGTTGATCTGAGGTCGTTTGAAGTGCGGGTGAGATCTCCATCAACAGATCTACAGGAAAGACCGCAGCAGGATAGATATGCAAGGTCTGGTTCTATCTACCTTCTTTCCTATCTAGAATACCCTGATTCGAGATCTATGAATTGGAAGATCTCAGTTCAGGCCTGATCTGGTTGGGTACCAGATCTTGGATTTTTTAGAGGTCATCTTAGAGGCATTCTTCATCTGAAATGAAAGGCTGACGAAGAAGACAACAACCAGGCTGATTTCATCAAGGGCCTTCGATCGAGTCCAGAAGTCTTCAGATTTGTTTGTTGCTGGTTTTGCTACACCCAAAGTCCGTGGGAAGAGCCAGGATCGTGCTCCAACACATCATGGATTGAACCATATCCAACAAGGTTTGATTCCTTCTTTCTGAGACACCATTATGCTGTGGTGTCCCTAGAGGAGTCCATTATGAGAGAATTTCATTCTCTCTAAGATATGCTAGAAATTTACTGGAAAGGTATTCACTTCCTTGGTCAGACCGAAGTGTCTTAATATATTTTTTAGTTTATTTCTCTACTTCATTACGAAATCGTTTAAACATTTCAAACGATTTGAACTTGTGTTTCATCAAGTAGATATACCCATACCTAGATAGGTCGTCTGTGAACATAATGAAATAGCTATACCCTCCTCTGGCACTAATGTTCATAGGTCCACAAACATCACTATGTATTAGACCTAGAACTTCACTAGCTTATTCACCTTTTTCAGTAAAAGGTGACTTAGTCATCTTTCCAAGAAGACAAGACTTACAGGTCGGCAATAATTCACAATCATTGATATTGAGGACACCCTCTTGTACTAACCTGTTTATCTTGTTTTTGTTAATATGACCGAGCCTGCAATGCCAAAGGTAGATATCAGTGACATTATCTAACTTTGGATATTTATTTGGAGTGTACATTATACTCATAAGCTGTGACAATACATAGATGTCATTTCTTAATTATCCTCGCATTATTGTAATATCATTCATAATGATATCATAATAATCATTCTTTATTGATAAATTATAACCATCTTTGGCCAAAAGACCGACAGAGATTATATTTGTTGGGTATAAAATATCCCCAGCCGAAGTTCGTAAAAGACCGACCCTCCCTAGGCTCTTCCGACTTCCGACCTTGCGCGATATCTTTCTGAACTCCCCCGGCCATCTGAGCTTCCACAATGCCATCCGGACTTCTCCAATAATGAGCTCCCCCATTCATCTATCGGACTGCTCCAAACACTTTTCGAGCTTCTCCAACAGCAGCACGTCTACAGTAACCAGACTCCATCCAAGTTTCTACGGTGGTTGACCGCTTTCCAGATTTCATCCGAGCTCTTACAAGAGTTGGACTCCATCCAAACTTCTACAGTGGATGGACCACAGACGAACTCCTACAACGGACAGGCTCCACCAGCCAGATCTCTACTCCGAACTTCTTTCAGAGTTCGTCAATGATCGAGCTTCTCCAGCAACGGGATTTCTACAATAAGAAGTCTCCATCCGAACTTCTTCCAGATTTCGTCAATGATCGAGCTTCTCCAGTAGCGAGACTTCTACAATAAGAAGTCTCTATCTGAGCTTCGACGACAATTGATCTTCGCCCGTGCTTCTGCAATAAGCAGACTTCATCCAGACTCCTACAAGAGCCGGACTTCATCCGAACTTCTACAGTAGAATTGAATATTGAATCCCGGACTCCTCCAACATTCGACCTTCCCCAGTGTCCTTAAGACTCCCCTAGCGGACAAACCTCCATAACGCCATCCGAACTCCACTGTCGGATGACCCCCTACCAAATTTCTCATGAAACTGGACCTCTCCGGTGGACAATCTTCAGACGAGCTTCCACGTCGGGCAAATCTCAGATGGACTTCTCTAGCAATCGGACTCCTACCGGACTTTACCAACAGAAAGTCCCCATCCGAGCTTCTACAGCAGATGACTTCTGCCTGCAGCATCAGTGCCCAAGGCACCCAACAATAGTGGACTCATCAGCAACCTCAGAAACATCCGAACCTCTCTTAGATTGCTGAGACAGAGAGCCATTCCGCTCCATCAGACATCCCAGCCAAGCTTCAGCCATCAGGTCTGAACTCTCTGACAAGTCACGACAATGGCCACTACCCTACTCCACTCTCTGTAATGAATTCCACATGGCTCCACCACTCTCTGGCGAGTTGCGACAACGGACACCACTCCACTCTCCATAACAAACTCCACGTGGCTCTGAACGGCCCCCTGACGCCATCACTTTCTGTAACAAACTCCATGTGGCCCCGAACAGGCCACTATCAGGCAGTTACAAACGTTGCTGTCAATCAGTTACGCTCTTCATCTATAAAAAGGAACCCCAGATACGTTCTTCTCTAAGATCTAAACTCTATCCCAAAACTCTGTTAAAATTTCCATTCGAGTGCTCCATTTCTGTTGAGGTAGAGTACTGACTTGAGCGTCAGAGGATCTTGCCGGAGCAACCCCAACTCTGATTTAGACTTCCCTTGCAGGTCCCGACGGCGGACGTGATCCCCTGGACTCCAGCTTCTCCAGCATCGACAAAATTCTGCACCAACAGAATTGGTGCTAGAGAAAAGGTCTGTGTCTTCGCAGTACCCTTGTTCTTAAAGGAGTACTTAACGGGACTATCTTTGGTCATCTTCTTCGACACTTTCTCCTTCTTCTCCTGCCAGATCTCCACCTGATGCTTCTCTGAAAGGCATCCACCAGGCGATCCATAGCCTCCGCGGTTAGATCTCAGTGAGACCCACAAGCTCCGACCTCATCTTCAATTTCTCATGCTCCTCCTCCTCTGGCAATGGCAGTCGGCATGGAACAGTTCAACTTGTTGGTTCAGCAGGTCAGGGGCCTCACCGAAGCAGTGCAGGCCATGCAGCAGTAGCCGCAACAACCGCAGGCATCTGTGCAGCTAGAAAGAGCATCGTCGGAGTTTCAAAATCCGACGATCGGATGGGCCACTTGGGTCAGTCGCCCTGTCTTCTCCGGAAAGGGGAAGCAGAAGGCGGAGAGCCCTCCGTCCGATCATGATTCCACCCCCAGAGGGTCTCTACCTCCGTTCCACCAGAAGATCCTCGAGACTCGCAGTCGAGAGGACCTCTTGGATCAAAGATTTCAGGAGATGAACAGACATATCAAAGAGTTCCGCCATGCTCCCACTACTTATGGTGAGGACATCTACACTGACCCTTCTTTCTCTCAAATGATTATGCAGGAACCAATCCCGCCAAACTTCAAACTCCCCCAATTCGAGAGCTATGACGAGACCTCGGATCTGGTTGACCACCTGGAGGCCTTCTGGACAATGATGCTGCTCCATGGCGTGCCAGACGCCATTCTGTGTTGAGCTTTTCCATTCACCTTGAAGGAAGCAGCAAGAAATTGGTACTCGACACTGAAGCCAGGTACTATCTTCTCCTTTGATCAGATGAGCCATCAGTTCATTGCTCATTTTATCAGCAATCGGCATCTTCGGAGAGGTTCAGAGTCCCTCATCAACATCAAGCAAAAGGAGGGAGAATCCATCCGAACTTACGTCAACCATTTTAACGCCGCCGCATTGGAGGTCCGAAACTTAGACCAATCAATTGCAATGGCCATCCTAAAGAGCGGTCTTCAAAAGAATAATTTTTTGTTCTTCCTGGAAAAGAAGTATCCCAGAAACTTCGTTGATCTGCTGGCTCGGTCCGAAGGATATGCCCGAGCAGAGGAAGCCTTCAAACTGAAGGACGAAGAGGCCGTGAAGGAGCGGCAGGCGGGTGACTCCAGCAAGCTCATAGTTGAAAAAGGGTCGAGTGAAGCTCGACCACATTCTCGAACTCCCTCCAGACACAAGCATGTCCACACTCCTCCCCAAGCTCGTAGGCAGAGGATCCCGGACCGTAGGATTCGACAGAGCTCTCCCCCAGGAAGATTCCACAGCTACGCCCCCCTTAATGCTCCAAAAGCTCAAGTGTTGATGGAGGTCAGGGAGCAGCTGCCAAGGCCAGAAAAGATGCACACACACCTCAGGAAGTGCAACCCTAACAAGTTCTACCTCTATCATCGTGATCATGGCCACGACACGGAGGAGTGTATTCAGTCTGAGATGAGATTGAGGAGCTCATCAAACGAGGTCGGCTCGACAGATTCATTCAACACCAATCTGAAGGTAGGAAAGATCGATCGAGGGCTCTGCCACAACTGGAGCCACCAAGATGGAGGAGCAGCTCGAAGATCGACCTCCAATCGGGATCATCAAATCCATCTCTGGAGGACCCTGACGGGGAGCAAACCTTCCGCGACCATGGGATTCAAAAAATCTACGATTGTATTACCAATAACTTTACCTTAAATAAAAGTTTTTTTCATATTCGCACATCTTTTCTTTTGACATGAGCTTGTAATGACAGGGAGTAGCTCCTTCGGACAATCAAAACTAAGCGTATCAGGAACAAGAAGAGGACCTCATCCCGACACAAGCGAAGGCCCGATTATTTAGAGACCAGATGGGGGGAGAGGCCCTTGCAATGGCCCTTATGCGCCTCCACAGCCATGTTAGAAACAGGAGGAGAACCTCATCCTAACATGAGCAAAGTCGAAGGCCCGATTATTTAAAGATCGGATGGGGGGAGAGGCCCTTGCAACGGCCCTTATGCACCCCCACAGCCATGTTAGGAACAGGAGGAGAATCTCATCCTAACATGAGCAAAGTTGAAGGTCCAGTTATTTAAAGACTGGATGGGGGGAGAGGCCATTGCAACGGCCCCTATGCACCCCCACAGCCATGTTAGGAACAGGAGGAGAACCTCATCCTAACATGAGCAAAGTCGAAGTCCTGATTATTTAAAGATCGGATGGGAGGAGTGAAGGAACCAGATCTAGGGTTTCAGGGTTAGATCTTGAAACTTTTTCAAGATCATACAGCGGAAGACTAAAATAAATCAAAATTTATTTTCTAAGATCAGAAAATCCCTAGATCTAAGATCCTATTACATGATTATTACATAGCATTAAATCAAAAATTAAAATATATAAAAATATAGTATGAACTACATGTTGATCATATCAACATGTTTCTATACTAGCTACATCTAATGTATGTATTAAATAATAGATCAGATCTATTACCTTGCAAGTTAGACGCTCTAACCTCGCTGATCCGGGCTTAAGGATGATGTTGCAAGCCGCACATGCGTCCGGCCTCTAGGAGTCGTCCACACGAGCCCACGAATCTCGATCAGAAGTCCTGCTTCAGGAAATCAGCACAGTATGCTAGTACTGCGCTGATCCTTCTTTGATGGTTGATCAAGTGCCTCCTTCTTCTTGATTTGGACTCTTCCAAAGATGGAAAGTAGAAGGAGGAGTTTCAGATCTGAGACGCTCTCAGGAAACTCAAGATGGAAGGAGGAAAGATATGAAAATAAAAACCCTAGAAGAAGACCCTCTTCTTCTTCACGTTTTTCTCTCTAGACACCCAAACTTGCGTCTTTTATATCTCCACGACCCAAAGGTATTTCTCTCTGATTTTTGGATGGAAGAAAGGTCTCTCAAAAAACTATCTCCTCTTTAAATTTCATGAAGAAACTCATCTTATATAGAGAGATATGATAGAGTCCTTGTCTAGGTCAAACACCTAGTCAAGGCTTATCCAAACATGGCAAGTTAAGGGACGCCCAACTCTTGAGCACCTCCTCCATATTTTCATACATGGATTACTAGAAAAGGGTGTACAATATAAACCCTAAAATCCACGAAAATTCCAAAAAAAATTTGGATAAATTCGGTGCAAAATTGAAAGAGTTTTGGATTTCTAAAACTCTATCTCATAGAATTCGAAATCCAAACTTATTCCTTTTAGATTTGATCCAAATCACCTTCCATGTAAGAAAGAAGAGAGGAGACCTTTTGTGAACGTGGGAGAGATCTGGGAGAGGGCTTTTGTTGCACAAAATAAGTGGAGATTGGCGTTGAATAAGAGAGAGGGCGTGGAGAAGGTTTATGTGGCGCAAGGTGGAATCCTAGTCCTACTAGGATTCTGTCTCATAACTTGTTTTAATTTGGTTTCCCAAACCAAATCAAATCAAAATTAGATCAACCCAATTAAAATAGGTCTTAACCTAATTAATAACCTAATTTAATCAGATTAAATTAGATTTAAATCTGATTTAATTTTCTAATCAAATTAGAAATTAGATTGACCCAAGTCCTAGTTGAACTAGGACTAGTTTTTCCTTGCACTTGGCTTATCCAATAAACCAATTAGACTTGATCCAATCAAGCCCAAACCAAATCTAATTAAATCATATTTAATTAGACTTAATCTCAGCCCATTGGCTTAATCAAATTAAGCCAATTAGCAATCAAATTGCTAATCGATCCTCCTGCAACACTTGCACTGGGTTAAATGTCAATCGTATTGATTATTTAATCCTATAATGATTCTTAATCGTTGATCAACCATCCGATCGGATCATGAACTCTAATGTGTGTGACCTCATAGGTCCGAACCTAAGCCGGTAGCATAGAAACAAATTCCTATACCAATCGAAGTGACCATCTAGCAATGGTACCCGACGTCCGGATAGGTCGAATGTGTAGAACAACATCCTTAGAACCCATGCGGATATAGTTTTCATATAATTCATCCCCTTGACCAAAATGATCATAGGACACCCCAGAGCTCAACTGTCAACTCTGATCAGGTTGTCCACATTGTATTTCAAAATATCAAATCCATCTGATGGATTATCCTGGCCAAGGTTTTGCTAAATTGAAATACAGCGACTCATTCTTCTCCAACTCTTGGAGTGGTCAATCCCATCTCGATCACACTCTGACTTCGCAAGTACTTGACTGTGCCCAGAAGCCTTCCGTCTCTGAATTAGAAATTCAGTTAGTCCAGTACCAAAGCACAGTGAGTTGCTTGCAAGTCAATGAGACGATCTCAAGTCTAAGGGATATTTATACCTATATCCCATCAGAGACATTCTCGACAGCAGAATGCTCTGGAGTTGGTCACGTTCAATGATGATGTACCCTTACATCTCACCTGTATGCCATACCAGTGTCTCCACACTCCTTGGTTAAGAGGACAACCAACCCATATGGCCTACAACGTCCTATGCTCGATAGAAGCTGTTGTCCTTATTAACATTCTATCATTTGGTCGTGAACAGTTTTAAGGACTAATCGATAAATCCTCTCTTTATCGAACCTAAATAGTCCTAAGGACTTCATCATAACAACGGAGTTCATTAGAAGATGAAAGCTTATGATGAAGATGCCAAATATATTTTATTTATTAACAAATCAATTACAATACTTGGTTGCTCAACCGTCAACAGCTTGACGATTGGCTTTTTGGGACACATTTCCCAACAACTCCCACTTGTCCTAAAGCCACTCGGCACAGTATCTAATACCCATCTTCGACTTGTGGTTGTCGAACTCCTTTATTACCAGGGCTTTAGTGAAGGGGTCGGCTAGGTTCTCTTTTCCATCGATCTTCTGAAGGTCGACGTCACCTCGATCCACGATCTCCCGGACCAGGTGGAAGCGGTGCAAGATGTGCTTCGTCCGCTGATGTGCTTTGGGTTCCTTCGCCTAAGCTATGACACCAGTGCTGTCGCAGTAGAGCAGGATCGGACCATCGAGGGAGGGTGCTACTCCGAGCTCGTTGATGAATTTCCTCAGCCACACAGCTTCCTTCACGGCATCTGATGCTGCGATATACTCTGCTTCACAAACAGAGTCTGCCACAGTATGCTGCTTGGAACTCTTCCAGCAGATGGCTCCACCATTCAGAGTAAAGATATAACCCGACACACTCCTGCTGTCATCATGGTCAGATTGGAAGCTAGAGTCTGTGAACCCCACAAGTTTCAGATCTGACTCGCCATAAATCAACCATTGGTCCTTAGTATTTCTCAAATACTTAAGGATGGCTTTAACCACTTTTCAGTGGTTTTCTCCAGGATCAGATTGGTATCTACTCACTACTCCTAGTGAGTATGCCACATCTGGTCTTGTACATGTCATGGCGTACATGATAGATCCCACGGTTGAAGCATATGGGACTCTACTCATATGCTCTCTCTCTTCAGGAGTTGTCGGACAATCCTTCTTAGAGAGAGAAATTCCTTGGCCTATCGGTAGATAGCCCTTCTTGGAATTCTCCATGCTGAACCTCTTCAGCACAGTATCTATGTACATGGACTGGGATAACCCAAGCATCCTTTTAGATCTATCCCTATAGATCTTCATCTCTAGGATGTAGGATGCTTCACCCAAGTCCTTCATGGAGAACTGTGATGACAACCAAACTTTTATTCCCTGTAGTGCGGGGATGTCATTCCCGATTAAGAGAATATCATCCACGTACAAGACAAGGAATACCACAACTGGACCATTTGCCCATTTATAGATGCAGGGCTCTTCTCCATTCTTAATGAAGCCATACATTTTGATCACCTTATCAAAATGCATGTTCCAACTCCGAGAAGCTTGCTTCAATCCATAAATGGATCTCTGAAGCTTGCACACCTTGGACTCATCTGTGGATGTAAACCCTTCAGGTTGTATCATATACACCTCTTCAGTCAGCTCTCCATTAAGAAAAGTTGTCTTTACATCCATCTGCCAGATCTCATAATCTAGATGGGCAGCTATTGCAAGCATTATCCGAATAGATTTGAGCATTGCCACAGGAGAAAATGTCTCGTCATAGTCAATACCATAACGTTGACGATACCCCTTGGCAACCAGACGGGCTTTATAGGTCTCCACCTTTCCGTCTGCGCCCCTCTTCCTTTTGAAGACCCATTTACACCCAATGGGTTTAACCCCTTCAGGTGGGTCAACCAATGTCCATACATCGTTGACCTTCATGGACTCCATTTCGGATTTCATGGCTTCAAGCTATTTCTCGGAATCAGGTCTCTGCATAGCATCCATATAGGTGATCGGATCCTCATTATTCTCATCAAGTTCGATGGGATCACCGTCCCGGACCAAGAAACCGCAGTATCTGTCCGGCTGACGCGGTACTCTACCGGATCGCCTTAATGGTGCAGGTATATTGGGCTCCGGATTTGATCTAATCATATCCGACTCAGGTTCAGCTATTGGTGTCGGTCCTTCTACCTGTTGAACTTCATCAAGTTCAACCTTAGAGGCAATAGTTCCTTCACCAAGGAACTCCTTTTCTAAAAAGATTGCCTTAAGGCTGACGAACACCTTTTGTTCATCAGCATGGTAGAAAAAATATTCTTTTGTCTCTTTGGGGTACCCTATGAATGAGCATTTGTCAGATCTAGGTCCAAGTTTGTCTGTGACTAATCGTTTGACATAGGCCGGGCACCCCCAGACCCTAAGGTGTGAAAGTGCTGGCTTACGTCCCGTCCATATCTCATATGGAGTCTTAATTACAGACTTACTTGGAACCCTATTTAATAGATAACAAGCCGATTCGAGTGCATATCCCCAGAAGGATATCAGCAAGCTAGCAAAAATCCATCATGGATCGGACCATGTCTAACAAAGTCTGATTCTTCCTTTCAAACACACCATTATGCTGTGGTGTTCCTGGAGGAGTCCATTGAGAGAGAATCCCATTCTCTCCTAGATATGTGAGAAACTCACTAGAAAGGTATTCTCCTCCTCGATCAGATCGAAGAGTTTTAATACTCTTTCCAGTTTATTTTTCTACTTCACTTCAGAATCGTTTGAACATTTCAAATGAATCCGACTTATGTTTCATCAGATAGACATATCCATATAGGTATAGGTCATCCGTGAAAGCTATGAAGTAGAAATATCCACCTCTAGCACTGGTGCTCATGGGCCCACATACATCAGTATGTACTAGGCCCAAGAGCTCAGTAGCTCTCTCACCTTTTCCAGTAAAAGGTGACTTGGTCATTTTACCAAGAAGACAGAACTCACAGGTTGGAAGTGATTCACAATCACTGACTTTGAGGATTCCCTCTTGAGTCAACCTGTTTATTCTGTTCTTATTTATATGACCTAGCCTCCAATGCCATAAGTAGATATTTGACACACTATCTAATCTAGGGTGCTTACCAGTAGAATAGACTCTTATCAGGCTTGATCTTTTTGGTCTGGCTCTGCACAGATGTCCCAGCCTGAACTTGCACCTTCTTGACTTTCTTCTTCTTGTTCTTCTTTCCTTTCTCAAAGGGTCGAGAACCAGAAGATGAACCTCCCACTGAGTTCACTGAGTTCACCGACTCCTTGAGGAGTTGGTGATCCTTCTCAAAGTTTTGAAGCAACCCCATTAACCCATGGTAGTTTACTTCAGGCTTTGTCATTCTATAATGAGTGAGGAATGGGAGACAAGACTTGGGCAGCGAGTTCAGTATTGCATCTTTCCCAAGCTGCTCATGCAAGGGAAAGCCGAGCTTGCTCAATCGTTCCATCAGCTCGATTATGTACAATACATGATCAGTGACAGAGGCACCATCCCGCATTTTGGTGTTGAAGATGGCACAACTAGTCTTGTGCCTCTCCACGTCATCGGGTGTGCCAAAGGCATCCTCCAACACTTGAAGCATGTCCTTTGGCTGAGCCGTCTCGAATCTACGACTGAACTCATCGCTCATAACAGCCAGCATGATACAGCGCACCGTGGTCCGGTCACTGAGCCACTTCTGGTAAGTGTCTCTGACTGTTCCACATGCATTGACAGCTGGCTCCTCAGGTACAGGATCCATTATCACATATAGGATCCGTTCATGCTCCAGGACTATCTTCAACTTTCGGTACCAGCTACCAAAATTGGGTCCCACCAACTTATCATTGTCCAACAATGATCGGAGCGATAGGGAAGTGGCCATATCTGCACAAAAGAAAACCATAACCTAATTAGTAATTGATTCATTAAACCTAAAGATTTGGACTTTAATCAAAAGGTTTCTCCCACTATTTTATTCGAATTGGTAGCCTCTACCTTCAATTCGAGGAATTACCCTAATTCCTTAGCGGATACTAGAATCCACTTAGACTGCACACAAGCCCAACTTTGGTTGGCCAACCCATGTACATCTAAGGGTAGGTTCATAACCAATTGTTTCTCTAAACAATTTTTAGTAATTTTAATTTTGCCCAAGAAACCTAATCAGTAGGCTTTGGCCTCCACTGTAAGGATCCGGTTAGGTCCAACCATTAATATGATCATACTTGGTGTATCTAACCAACGAATGATTAAGCCCAACTTTGGTTGGCTCACCTAACCACCATTAGAGAGACACTTCCAAGTCATCATATGATGAGTGATAATTCCATTAGTCAACAAGCACCAGGCCTTTGGGTCTGCAATGATTATTGAGTTCATGGACTCATTATCAAACACCTTAATGGGAGGCTATGACTCAGTTATCTCCATAACTTTATCATTTTAAGGACCTAATAATTTTAGAGGATTAAATAATATAGAGGATGAGGTCAGATGAACCAGCTTATCATGATCCTCCCATTGACTTCACCAAGTCAGCTTAAGGGAGACCATTAAAAGGGCTGGTCTAGGAGCACCTAAATCAGTCACACTGATTTACCTAGCTGACATGGGTCAGCTCGAATAGTCAAGTGATCCGATCAAAACATAATTTCACCAAGAGGCCAGGTAAGTTCGATCAGTGGGAGGGTCTGCCAAAACTTGCCTTAGACACCATCATGAATGGCCAGGTAAGCAGGCTCCCAATTAAAAACCACCGGTCTGGTTTACCTTAGACACCAACTAGTTTAATTAGTTTCGATTAGATCAACCTAACAGTTCGTGCTAGACCGCTTAGCCAAGAATCAAGTCCATTTGGTTCTCGTTAAAGACATGGACTTGACCAACTACAACTATTGTAATTGATCTAGAGAATCCTTGACCTAATCTAAGACAACAATTGATTAGATTTAGTCAATTCTCTAATTAAGTCCATCTTTAATCTAACCATAGGTCTAACCCAATTAATGGACCTAATTTCTACTAACCCATTAACCCAATGTGTTATGATTTGTGTCTTAGGTTCTTCAATTCACAATCCTAGAACCTAATCAAACAACTTCTTAATTCTTAATTAAGTTTTGGGCTGAGGGTTGGGTTCGGCTTTTCAAAAAATTATTTTCATATTTGTAAAATAATTTTACAATATGATTCTACCAATCATATTGCATGTTTGATTCATAATCAAGATGCAAGTGAAATAAACATGAAACTACTTTAGATCTAATCTAAACAGGTTCATGTAATTGAAACAATTTCAACTTTAAATAATTTCTTTGCATAAAAATTATTAACAAAGAGATTTTATTTCAGATTTAAACATCTTTTAAATCTAATAAATCATAAATTTAATCTAGATCATATCTAACAAATTTATGATTAAAGATAGATCTACACAAACTAGGACAACCTTTACACTGTAAGGGGTAAACCTTACAGCAGGACAACCTTGCAGTTTGTGATTGATCTAAAATTTTAATTTCAGATTTAATAATCAGATTATAAATTAGATCTAATCTAAAAAATAATCTAAGCATGTATAAATAATCATGTAATAAAGAACCTAGGCTCTGATACCAATTGAAGGAACCAGATCTAGGGTTTCAGGGTTAGATCTTGAAACTTTTTCAAGATCATACAGCGGAAGACTAAAATAAATCAAAATTTATTTTTTAAGATCAGAAAATCTCTAGATCTAAGATCCTATTACATGATTATTACATAACATTAAATCAAAAATTTAAATATATATAAATATAGTATGAACTACATGTTGATCATATCAACATGTTTCTATACTAGCTACATCTAATGTATGTATTAAATAATAGATCAGATCTATTACCTTGCAAGTTAGATGCTCTAACCTCGCTGATCCGGGCTTAAGGATGATGTTGCAAGCCGCACATGCGTCCGGCCTCTAGGAGTCATCCACACGAGCCCACGAATCTCGATCAGAAGTCCTGCTTCAGGAAATCAGCACAGTATGCTAGTACTGCGCTGATCCTTCTTTGATGGTTGATCAGGTGCCTCCTTCTTCTTGATTTGGACTCTTCCAAAGATGGAAAGTAGAAGGAGGAGTTTCAGATCTGAGACGCTCTCAGGAAACTCAAGATGGAAGGAGGAAAGATATGAAAATAAAAACCCTAGAAGAAGACCCTCTTCTTCTTCACGTTTTTCTCTCTAGACACCCAAACTTGCATCTTTTATATCTCCAAGACCCAAAGGTATTTCTCTCTGATTTTTGGATGGAAGAAAGGCCTCTCAAAAAACTATCTCCCCTTTAAATTTCATAAAGAAACTCGTCTTATATAGAGAGATATGATAGAGTTCTTGTCTAGGTCAAACACCTAGTCAAGGCTTATCCAAACATGGCAAGTTAAGGGACGCCCAACTCTTGAGCACCTCCTCCATATTTTTATACATAGATTACCAGAAAAGGGTGTACAATGTAAACCCTAAAAGCCACGAAAATTCCAAAAAAAAATTGGATAAATTCGGTGCAAAATTGAAAGAGTTTTGGATTTCTAAAACTCTATCTCATAGAATTCGAAATCCAAACTTATTCCTTTTAGAATTGATCCAAATCACCTTCCATGTAAGAAAGAAGAGAGGAGACCTTTTGTGAACGTGGGAGAGATCTGGGAGAGGGCTTTTGTCGCACAAAATAAGTGGATATTGGCATTGAATAAGAGAGAGGGCGTGGAGAAGGTTTATGTGGCGCAAGGTGGAATCCTAGTCCTACTAGGATTCTGTCTCATAACTTATTTTAATTTGGTTTCCCAAACCAAATCAAATCAAAATTAGATCAACCCAATTAAAATAGGTCTTAACCTAATTAAAAACCTAATTTAATCAGATTAAATTAGATTTAAATCTGATTTAATTTTCTAATCAAATTAGAAATTAGATTGACCCAAGTCCTAGTTGAACTAGGACTAGTTTTTCCTTGCACTTGGCTTATCCAATAAACCAATTGGACTTGATCCAATCAAGCCCAAACCAAATCTAATTAAATCATATTTAATTAGACTTAATCTCAACCCATTGGCTTAATCAAATTAAGCCAATTAGCAATCAAATTGCTAATCGATCCTCCTGCAACACTTGCACTGGGTTAAATGTCAATCGTATTGATTATTTAACCCTATAATGATTCTTAATCGTTGATCAACCATTCGATCGGATCATGAACTCTAATGTGTGTGACCTCATAGGTCCGAACCTAAGCCGATAGCATAGAAACAAATTCCTATACTAATCGAAGTGACCATCTAGCAATGGTACCCGACGTCCGGATAGGTCGAATGTGTAGAACAACATCCTTAGAACCCATGCGGATATAGTTTTCATATAATTCATCCCCTTGACCAAAATGATCATAGGACACCCCAGAGCTCAACTGTCAACTCTGATCAGGTTGTCCACATTGTATTTCAAAATATCAAATCCATCTGATGGATTACCCTGGCCAAGGTTTTGCTAAATTGAAATACAGCGACTCATTCTTCTCCAACTCTTGGAGTGGTCAATCCCATCTCGATCACACTCTGACTTCGCAAGTACTTGACTGTGCCCAGAAGCCTTCCGTCCCTGAATTAGAAATTCAGTTAGTCCAGTACCAAAGCACAGTGAGTTGCTTGCAAGTCAATGAGGCGATCTCAAGTCTAAGGGATATTTATACCTATATCCCATCAGAGACATTCTCGACAGCAGAATGCTCTGGAGTTGGTCACGTTCAATGACGATGTACCCTTACATCTCACCTGTATGCCATACCAGTGTCTCCACACTCTTTGGTTAAGAGGACAACCAACCCATATGGCCTACAGCGTCCTATGCTCGATAGAAGCTGTTGTCCTTATTAACAGCCTATCATTTGGTCGTGAACAGTTTTAAGGACTAATCGATAAATCCTCTCTTTATCGAACCTAAATAGTCCTAAGGACTTCATCATAACAACGGAGTTCATTAGAAGATGAAAGCTTATGATGAAGATGCCAAATATATTTTATTTATTAACAAATCAATTACAATACTTGGTTGCTCAACCGTCAACAGCTTGACGATTGGCTTTTTGGGACACATTTCCCAACAAGGAGAGGCCCTTGCAACGGCCCTTATGCGCCCCCACAGTCATGTTAGGAACAGGAGGAGAACCTCGTCCTAATATGAGCAAGATCAAAGACCCGATTATTTAGAGACCAGATGGGGGGAGAGGCCCTTGCAATGGCCCTTACGTGCCCCTACAGCCCTGTTAAGAACAGGAGGAGAACCTCATCCTAACATGAGCTGAATTTGACTGTGTCGGAAATAGGAGGAGAACCTCATCCTGACACAAATAAAGATCCGATCGTTCAAGATCGGATGAGAAAGAAAGCCTCCTCAATGGCTCCTCTACACCCGTACGACCTCGTTAAGAGCAAAGAGAAAACCCTCACTCGAACACAAAAAAAAGGAGGAGAGAAAAAGGGAAGGCGACGAGCCACACCAGTGATAAAGAAAAAATAAACTACATCAAAGACACAAAGAATCTTGTCTCAACGAGGAAGGAGACTCTTGTCAAAAACCCTCAGTCTCTAAGAGGAAATCCAACACTAGCAGGAGAAAATCGACTTCCTCAAGGTAACGAGAAGTTCGGACCCCCAAGCTCGAGCATCGAGAGGAAGCATCAAACTTGAGTGGCCTTGAAAAGACCTTCAATCATGAACAAAAGGGGCAAATCAACACGGCGACGATCAGAAATCTTCAAACAACATCGACATCGAACAAGACAAAAGACAAAAAAAGTTTGATAAACGACAACTTAATGCAAGAATGGACAAGGTAATGAAAAATTTTCTTTTCATTTCATTAGTGAAGTGTACATTACAAAGCTTTTGAAGGCCAAAAAAGAAAAAACGATAAGAAAAGGAAAGAATACATAGAATAAAAGGTAAAGAAGCTCTAAGAAAGCTCGGCTTCTTCAGACTTCGAACTCTCTATTCCAGCCATCATCGAGGATTGCTTTAAGTTTTCGACTTCTTCTTCCAGTACTTTTTTTCTTAACAGCATCTCCCGATACATTTGGTGGAACCACCGACTCTTGCCCTCCAACTCCCGAAGCCTCTTTCTCAGAACTTCAGACTCCGCCTCGGCATCCTTGACCGCCTGCTACTCGTAGACCAGCTGAATCTTCAGCCGCTGCAGTTCGGCCTTCTCCTGCCCAAGGGCCACGGACTATTCTTCCATGATTCTCCTCAAGGAGCCAAGCTCATCGGAGCCTTGTGCAGAGATGGCCTGGACTCTCTCAGACAACTACCTCTGAAGGTGGGTAACCTCATCGATCGCCGTCTTGAGCTTCCTTCGATAGTCGTCTACTTGCCCGCACCAGCCAACTCGGTAGGCGTTGTAGTTTGCCTCGGTATTCTGCAGCTGCTTCTGAAGGTCAGAGAATTTTTTTGACCAGTCTCGATCACGGTCGGCTTGAGTTGTGAGTCAGGATGAGCTCCCTTCCAACTGGCCGATCTTCTCCCGTGCAGCCGCCAGCTCGACCTCAAGGGAGCCGATCTTGGAAGCCTGAGTCCAAGATCGGTCGCTGGCACATTTTTGGAGTTCCTCAAGCTCCTTCACAAAGTCAGCCTTCCTTCGGGTGTAGTCCATGAAGCCCTTTTTATGGAGGTTCCGAAAGTGAGCAGCCTCCGCTGTGACTTCCGAATGGCTCTTCTTCAGTCGGTGAAGTTCGTCATCCAGCTTCTTTGATTTCTTTGTCAGATGATAAACTTTCCTTCTGAGGTCTTAGACCATCGACTTCAGAAGAATCCCCTGTGGTAAGGGAAGAGCTTCGACGGGACACTGTCATTGAAAGACAAGAGCGCCACAACACAAATCAGTGCCAGAAAATAAAAGAGAAGAAAAAGAAGACAGAGTAAAATAGGGGAGCCCTCTATAAAGAAGAATCTGATTTCATTGATTAAATAGTTTTTAAGTACAAGAGAATGAGAAAAAATTGCAACAAAAAAAAAGAGAGAGAATACAAAATTAGAGGTTTCGGACCTCTGGGGCAGAAGTGGGGAGCTCAGCGCCCCTAGAAGGTCGGCCGTGACAGCCACGGCAGTCAAGGAAGTCTGGACTGGAGGAAGACCGGCAGCAGCTTCAGAAAGCCCGACTTTGTCATTGGATGCCTCATCCAGGAAGTCAAGGTCCAGCTTGGAAAACTTTCTGACCACCTCTTGGTAGAGCTCAAAGCCCTTGATGAAGGCGGCCTGGCCGAACTCGACCTTCAGATCCCTCATCTCGGAGGAGGTTTTGAACTCCTCCACTGCTTGGACCATTGCCTCCGAGACCAGGGTCAGGATCTGTGCCTTCAACTCAGAGAGCTCGACCTCTGCTTTCTTTCTTTCCTCCTCCAAGGTGGCTCTCAAGTCTGCTGAGGTCTGCCCCTCCTTTTGCAGCACCTCTTGGAGACTCACGACTTCGACGATCTTCTCCTTGAGGCGGATGGTCTCGATCAGGCGACCTTCCTCCGCCTGGGTGGCCTCCTTCCTAGCATTGTTCATCACCTCGATGTTGGCGATGAGCTGGTGTCCAATCTACAAGAGCGGCTAGGGAGTCAATATAAAAGCTGAAGAATAAGCTAAGCAAAGAGATGAGAAGAAGAAAGGAGTAAATTGACCTACCTCGAGAAAGGACCCCAGAGAGTCCCAGACCCGCTGCTCAGGATCGATGTGAACGGTCCTGTGGATGACCTCGGGCAGGATGCACCCATCGACCAATCTCTTTATTAGATCCCTATTGTTGAAGGGATTTTCTCCCGAATCTTCTACGAAGCCATCGGCCTCCTCGATGGCAGCCCTGCTGCTGTGGCTCTTGCGGGCCAGTGTCTTCTTTCTCCTTCTTCGTTCGGCCCTCGGTGCCTCCTCGGACCGGGCCTCTGGAGCAGGAACCTCGATCGGGGGGCTCCTTAAAGAGGCCCGGGGGACTGCGAGCTCGACGTCAGAGGGAGAGTCGACGGTAATGGCCGCCTAGGCAGGTGCGGCCAAGCTGGTCTCTTCTACCCTTGCCCTCTTCGCCGCCCCCAAGGATGCTGCACCTTTCCTTTTGTGGGTCTTGAGACCCTGGGCTAGCATTCGAGCTGCGTCAGCGTCCATATCTGCAGTGAATAAGGATCGACATAGCTTAACAAAAAAATAAGAAGAAAGGGGAAGCAAAAAAAAAAAAAAAAAAATATATATATATATATATATCTATACTGGCAGGGTTGAGAGGGCTTAGGCCGACGTTAAACAAGAGTTGTTCCTTCAGAAGGTTGGAGAGAAGAGGGGCTGGATAAGCCTCAAGTTTATTAGAGGCTTCAAGGTCGTCCTGTCGCAGGCTAGAAGCCCAGCGGACGGAATCCCTCAGGGAGCCCCAGGGGGCAACCCCAGCTCCAAGGACGGGCATCGGACGTAGAAGTACCTCTCCTTCCAGTTGTGGATAGAAGAGGGGGCACCTTTCAGCAATCTCTTTCTATCGAACTGAGGGAAGAAGTACCACCAGTCTTTTGCCGAGGGATAACGCTTGAAGGTATAGAAATTTCTAAACAAAGAAAGAGTCGGCCGAACTTCAGCTAAACTACAGAGGGAAAGCAATCCTATCAGAAACCTAAAGGAGTTCGATGCTACATAAACTAAAGAAATATTTAAGAAGCGGTAGAGAGCAATAACAAAAGATGGAAGCGAAAGTCAAAGTCCGGTGCAAAAAGTTTCTTGGTATAAACAGAAGCAGCCGGAGGAAGGAGCGCTAGCCCGGCCAGTCGGTCCGGGAAGCTCCAGCTCGTACTCCGGAGGAACCCCATACTGAATCCTAATCAGTGAGAGTTCCTCCAGAGTTAGAGAGATGGGGATGGTGTCTGATACAAAGACCGGATGAGGTTCATCTATAGAGCTAAGATTTTGGGAGGCTGAAATGGACGAACTCCTAGAACTGCTAGAGGAGGAAGTGCTGGAGGACATTTTGAATCGAGTGAAAACCCTAAAAACCCTAAAAAAATTGGAAAAAATAAGAAACGAGACATTCGTGGAAAACCGAACAGGTAGAATGTAAAGGAAGAAAAATGGAAGAAGAACAGCAAGAGAAAAAAAAGAGGAGAGTTTTGGAACTAACTTAGGCTGGTCCGAAGGATGCAGAGATGGGGACGACTCGAAGAATGCCTAAGGTCGAAAAGGATGCTGGGGAAGAACGGAACTCTCAGGAAGAAAGAGGGACCGAAGAAACTTTCAAGCAAAGTGAGACCCCTAAAGGAGGGAGGCGGGTTTAAATAGGCAATGAGATCCTATAGAATAATGATCGCAGATCTTCTCTGGCCGATCTACAACCGCCACGTGTCCCACTTATCATGGCAGGCGGCTGAAAGTGGTCGACAACTGACAAAATCATTATTGCATCGTACCTAGAGCAACGCTCTAGTGAAAATCTCAAAAAAATCTTTTCGGATCGCCTCGATTCGAAAAGGCTCCAGCACCAGCGCGCCAAATGCCAAAATATCTGAAAACAACCGAGTACAAAAATCGAAGGAGGCAACTTTGGCTGTGAAAATTTTTCTGTACTTCCTTCATTCGGAACCCGAGCTCAGAAGTAGGGGGACTGGTGTTGGGTATAAAATATCCCCAGCCGAAGTTCGTAAAAGGCCGACCCTCCCTAGGCTCTTCTGACTTTGCGCGATGTCTTTTTGAACTCCCCCGGCCATCTGAGCTTCCACAATGCCATCCGGACTTCTCCAATAATGAGCTCCCCCATTCAACTATCGGGCTGCTCCAAACACTTTTCGAGCTTCTCCAACAGTAGCACATCTACAATAACCAGACTCCATCCAAGTTTCTACGATGGTCGACCGCCTTCCGGATTTCATCCGAGCTCTTACAAGAGTTGGACTCCATTTGAACTTCTACAATGGATGGACCACAGACAAACTCCTACAATGGACAGGCTCCACCAGCCGGATCTCTACTCCGAACTTCTTCCGGACTTCATCAATGACCGAGCTTCTCCAGCAGTGGGATTTCTATAATAAGAAGTCTCCATCCGAACTTCTTCCAGACTTCATCAATGATCGAGCTTCTCCAACAGCGGGACTTCTACAGTAAGAAGTCTCCATTCGAGCTTCCACGATAACTGGTCTTCATCCGAGCTTCTGCAATAAGCGAACTTCATCCAGACTCCTACAAGAGCCAGACTTCGTCCGAACTTCTACAGCAGAATTGAATATTGAATCTCGGACTCCTCCAATGTTCGACCTTTTTCAGTGTCCTCAAGACTCCCCCAGCGGACGAACCTCCACAATGCCATCCGAACTCCACTGTCGGATGACCCCCTGTCAGATTCCTCATGAAACTAGACCTCTCCGACGGACAATCTTCAGATGAGCTTCCACATCAGGCAAATCTCAGACGGACTTCTCTAGCAATCGGACTCCTATCGGACTTCACCAACAGAAAGTCCCCGTCCGAGCTTCTACAGCAGATGACTTCCGTCGCAGCATCAGCGTCCAAGGCACCCGACAACAGTGGACTCATCAGCAACCTCAAAAATACCCGAGCCTCTCTTAGATTGCTGAGATAGAGAGCCATTCTGCTCCATCAGACATCCCAACCGAGCTTCAACCGTCAGATCCGAACTCTCTGGCAAGTCACGATAATGGCCACTACCCTACTCCACTCTTTGTAATGGATTCCACGTGGCTCTACCACTCTCTGGCGAGTCGCGACAACGGATACCACTCCACTCTCCATAATAAACTCCACATGGCCCTAAACGGCCTCCTGACGCCACTACTCTCCGTAACAAACTTTGTGTGGCCCCGAACGGCCCACTATCAGGCAGTTACAGATGTCGCTGTCAATCAGTTACGCTCTTCGTTTATAAAAAGGAACCCTAGATACGTTCTTCTCTAAGTTCTAAACTCTATCTCGAAATTCTGCTAAAATTTTCATTCGAGTGCTCCATTTCTGTTGAGGCAGAGTACTGACTTGAGCGTCGGAGGGTCTTGCCTGAGCAACCCCAACTCCGATTTAGACTTCTCTTGCAGGTCCCAGCGGCGGACGCGATCCCCTCGACTCCAGCTTCTCTGACGTCGGCAAAATTTTGCACCAACAATATTCATCAAGAAAGATGGACAATAGTGACAATCACTTAAAATGACACTATTAGACTTGAAAACATACTCGACGACTCCTAAAGTCCGGATTGGAACTTGACTTCCATCTTTCACATTTAGAAATCTCTCATTATTTTTAAAATTTCTACTAACTTGAAGTCCTTGCAATGAATTACATATGTGAATTGGACTTTCGGTATCTAATACCCAGATAGTAGTGTCACATATAGAGAAATTACAAGGTATTATCATATAAGCATCTTGATCCATAACTAATTGCTTATTTCTTTTTAGTCTATTTGGATCATAGTCTGCTTGACTCCATTCAGTCCTAAACTTTTTAGCTAGATTGGGCTCAAGATCATTATTCAACTTCCGATACTGACTATCGAAGTTGGATCCAATAAGCTCATCACTGTCAAACAGTGAGTGGAGAGATAAATTATTAATCATTTCTGAAAAAAAAAAGAAAAACACAGATCTAATTAGTATATGAATTAATCAAGCCTAAAGATATGGACTTTAGTCTAAAGATTCTCTCACTATTTTATACGAATTGGTTGCCTCTACCTCCAATTCGAAGAATTACCTTAATTCTTTAGTGGGTACTAGAATCCACACATACTGCATACAGGCCCGAGTATGGCTCGACCAATCTATATGCATCTATGGGTAGGTTCTCAATCAATTATTTTTTTAAATAATTTTTAATAATTTATTTTATCCCAGATTTCATTTCAGTAGGCGATGGGCCTCCACTGAAAGTCTTGGTTAGATCCAACCATTAACATGAATCTACTCAGTGATTCTAACTAATGAATAATTAGGTCCGAGTATGGCTCGATCAATCTAATCATTCATCAAATAGTATAATAGAGTCATTATATGATGAATAATAATTCCATCATTCAGAGAAACACCAGACGGATGGCGCCTGCAATGTCAATCAGAAATAATGGATCAATTATCATTCGCCTTAATGGGAGGCTATGATCTAGTTATCACCATAACTAGCTCATTTTATGGACCTAATAATTTAGAAGATTTGGTTAACACAATTTATCAAAATTAAATACATAGACCAACTAATCTCAATCCTCTCACTGACTTCACCAAGTCAGATCAGGGTGGACTAGAAACAAGCCGATCCAACTGACAAGTCATCAATCCTCCCACTGACTTCACTAAGTTATGTTGAGAATAAAAATAAGTTGAACTAGGGGCACCTAAATTAGTCGAACTGATTTTCCAGTAAGCATGGGTCAACCCTAATCATTAAGCGATCTGATCAAAACTTGATTCATCATATTGATCAGATAAGTGAGATCGGTGGGAGGGATATGCCATTAACTCATCATAGACTCAATCTATGCAAGTAGTTCTCAATTAATGACCATCGATCAAGACTGTCAAACTTACTTTAGACACTAACTGGTTAATCAGTTTCAATTGGATCTACTTATGGATTTGGGTTTGACCGTTGTGCTCAAGATCAAAATCCATTTGGGTTTAATCAAAGACATGGACTCGACCAAGTATAACTATTGTATTGGCTCTAGAAAAATCCTGATTTAATCTAATTTCTCTTCTTAGTCCATTTGATCTTTGATACTGACCCTAGGTCTAACCCAATTAGGAGGACCTGATCAAGCTAACCCATAAACCCATCACCCATATTTTATACGAATGACATTAGATCTTTAATTCACAATTCTAGATCTAATAGGTTCAACTTAATTTTCAATTAAGTTTGAGGCTGTGGACAGGAGTTCGGTATTTGAAAATAGTTTCAAATTTTATAAAATATTTTAACAATTAATTTTATGCACAATCATTTAGATCTAAAACTTGAATCGATTCACCTTTGGATTGAGCCTACTCATCACAATGGGCCGACTAAGTTCCAAGACTTAGTTGATTCATTGATAATAAATTATTAATCATAATTTTTAGTCTGTAACAATGAGTTAGCTCAATAAAAATTTAGTTGAGGAACCAGGGTCTTGAGTCTATCGAAATAATACTGAGTCAACTCAACAGACGAACTACAATAATTACATTAATTTTAGATCAAAATAATTCTATATAAATAATAATAAAATTAATCATAAATTATTTTAAAACTATTCTAAATATGTTCATGATTCTAGATTTTATTTGCAAAGAATAGATGCAGCTACTTTTCATACAATGTATTATATACACAATCTTAGGATTTTGAAAAAAGTAATTTTTTTTTTTGCATTCATCTTCATGGGATATAGTTACAATGGTATCCCTACACATCATAAGAGGACCCAATTGAATGAGAAAAAGAGAGATCTAATCTCTATTACCTCCTATGACCGGATGGTCTGGTAACAAACCCGATCCGATTACTTCACTACTCAGATTATCTAATCTAAATAATTTAGATCTAATCTAAATTATTTCAGATCTGATTATTATATTTTGATCATACTAAAATTAGATAATAATTATCATAAATAAATTTTATATACTTCAAATTAAAATTAAATTTTATAAAGATCAGTACAAACTAGGGCAACCTTTGCACTGTAAGGGATAAACCTTACAGCAAGACGACCTTATATCAGTTTGTATGATCAGATCTATAACTAATTTTAGATTTAAATATTATATATTAAATCTAATCTAAATTAAATTATAGATCTAATGCATATAATATTATGTTATATTGAACCGTGACTCTGATACCACTATTGGGATGCGCAGGAGTTTCATGCATGCATTTAAAAAATTTTTCAATGGAAGAACATTAGGTTAAATTATTTAATCTATAAATATATGTATAAGATATAATCTTAAAACTTCTACAAATAGATCGATGACATGAATTTATATGCGTAAAAATTTGAATCTAAAATGATAAGTATGTGAACCAAAAACAGCATTTAGTAATAGATCTAATCTACCACTTCTAGGGTTCCGAAGTCGATATCTGAGCATAGGTAGTCAAACTTCATGATAAAAAATATAGATCTAAAAGTTCTTTCTGATCACTCATAGCCACACAAGCATCCAACCTCTACGGATGGTCCATACGAAGCCCCTCGAACCGATCAGCCCTCTACATGAGTGCTAGCTCGCGTAGTCGACTTTTGATGGTAGATCTGACTTGATCTCCTTCTTCGATTATCTCAGACCTTTCTGATAGAAAAGATGGATCAAAAAAAGATGCTAGATGATGGAGAAAAATTAGATGAAGACTCTCTTCTTTTTGATTTTTTCCTCATCCAAAAATCTAGAACAATTCTAGGTCTCTCACCCGAAAGGAGAACGGTCTCCTCTTTTGTTCATGCCAAGGAAGAATGAAAACCACCCAAAGCTTACATCCCAAAGAAAAATTTTCACCCACTTTTTCTCTGGTATCTCACGGTAAAAAGCTCTCTTAGTTTGACACACAAAAATATGATCTTTTTATGATTGTCGCACAAACCAGATAGACAAGATAAGGACTGTAGTTTGTTGCAATTCAAACCATTTTGAATTTTAATTTAACTCTAACTTTTTTTATCCTTATCTAACTTAAAGAAAGACTTATCAGAGAAAATTAGGTATGAAAGTCAATTGAGAAGACTTCTTTTTCTCGTATACAATGGGCACCTTCAAAAACTGCTGACGTGTGGAAGGATATGGATAAGGTTTTAGGTTGAAATTCAAATCAATTTGAATTCAAATCAAAACTAACCCATTTCTATCCTTAATGGGTGACAAAAGAAGGATTATTTTCAAATTTTCTGACACAGAAACTGATTTTATATGGTGAGAATAGGTGTAAGACAATTTGGGTGGTGCAAGAGAGAGAGTCCCACTCATTTGGGATGGTAGGGTTTAACCAATTGGATTTCTTTCAAATCCAATTCAATTAGATCCAAATAAAATATGATAAATCTAATATAATTAGGCTCCTACAACTTTAATTAAATTTGATCAAATTAATAAATTAATTGAGTCATAGACCCGATCAAATTAAGATTATTTCTCCCTTACCGATTAGATCATCTCATAACCTAATCAGACTTGACCTGATTGAATCCAATTCAATCAAATTTGATCTAGACTTTAATACTCAATCAAATTAAGCTAATTAATAATCTAATCACTAATTAATCCTCTATTAATGATAGAGTCTAAGTCTAGTGGGACTCTTCAGCAGAGTCTCCGTCCAGTGGGATTCTTTAGATTAGCCATATGATCGGAGAGGAACTTCTAATGTGTGTGACACCATAGGTTCGAACCTAAGCTAGTAGCATTGAAACTGATTCCTATACCAATCAAAATAAATATCTAGTAATGGTACCCGATATTCGGATAGGCCGAATGTATGCAAAGCAATACTCAAGAATCTATTTGGATATAGTTACCGTATGATTCATCCCTTTGACTTTTGATGCTAAGATGACTTAGAGTTTAAACTGTCAACTTTTAACAGTACATCTATTATGTGTCTCAACTTGATAAATTCTGTGACTCCTCACAAAGATTGCACTGGCCAAGGTCTTACTAAATTGAAACACAAAGCATTCTCTCCAATCTCTTAGAGTGGTCAATTCCATCTTAATTCACGTACTGACTTTACAAGTACTTGACTATGCCCAGAAACCTTCCAATCTTGAATTAAAAATTTAGATAGTCCGACATCAAAGCACAGTGAGTTGCTTGCAAGTTACCATGGTGATCTCAGATCGGAGGGACACTTATACCCATATCCTTTTGGAGTGACTCTTGACAGCAGAGTACTCCAGAGTTGGTCATGTTCACTAAAATGTACTCTTATATTTCACCTGCATACCATACAAGCGTCTCTATGCTCCTTGGTTAAGAGGCCAACCAACCTATATGGCATACAACGACCTACACTTGATATATCTATCATCCTAGTAATAGCATATCATTTTATCGCAAACTCATTTAAAGACTAAATGATAAATTCTCCTTTATCGATTTAAAATAGTTCTAAGGACTTTCATCATAACACAGAAGTTCGATGTAGAAGATGTACAAGCTTATGATGAAAATTATCAAATAAATATTTTATTAATTAGTTCATATATAATTATATTAAATAGCACAACCGTCAACAGACTGACGATTGACTTTGGGACACATTTCCTAACACTCACAACTCAGAATCTCCTCCAAAGATCAAAAATAAATCCTTAGTCTTTCTAAAGTACTTAAGGATATTCTTCACAGCTATCTAGTGCTCCTCACTTGGATTTGACTGATATCTGCTCATGACACTCACAGCAAGGGCAATATCAGATCGAGTATACAGTATGACATACTTGAGGCTCCCTATGACTGATGTTGGATTTTCTTAGTTTCATGCATGCAATTTTTCAAAATGAGTATGCAGCAGAATTTTAAAAATTTTTAGATTAAATCTAATTTAATCTAAGTATGCATAAGATCAAATCTTCAAACTATAAATAGGATCATCATATGTAAGATAAGATTCAGATACAAAAATCAAATAGAAAAAAATAAATTAAGAACATACCTTGGCATAGATCAATCATCACCACGAACTGATGATCATGGATGTCTTCCGAAGGTCCCTTATAGTCACACAAGTACTGATCTCTATGGATATCCACACGAGCTTCTGATTTGATCAGAAGCTTTTTGATCTCATCAGAGTCTTAGTTCTCTTGTAGAGATCGCATCTTGATGGTTGAAAATCTTCTTTTCTCTTAAGACATTTTTAGAGAAGAAGAGGAGGTAGGAGGATGTTGATCTCTACGCTAGAGATCATGAGAAGAACCCTTTCTTCTCTTTTCTTCCTAAGATTCATGCACCAAATCTCTACAATAGAGATAAAAAAATTTTGTCCAACTTTTGAACAAAGGAGAGAGAGGAGACATCCATGTCTAAATATGGACAAGAGAGTGGAGAGGAGATGTCCAAACAACCAATACTTGGTTGTGTAAGAAAGAAAAGATATGAAGAGAAAATACCTCACGCCTTCCACCCATCACGTCGTGCCCTCTCCCTTGATTTTTCTCCACGCTAATCCTCTGGTTTTTGGTGTCCATAAACTGATCTCTATCAGGTCTTACACGTCCCATATGGTGGTGTTTAAATAGGCCAATAGGGAGTTCTAATTTGAATAGTAGATAAGAGTCCAATGAGCCTTGGACTCTATCCTTTTTGTGCCGCCCACCCAAAATAAATTTGTGCCCAGGTTTTGCACAAGAATAAGAGAGGATTTTCTTTCTTTCTTACATGCTAAAAGGAGGAGAAAAAGTGGTGTTAAAACTGGTTGGGTGTGGGTTGTTTTGGGTGTTCAAATCTGGTTGGCATGGAACCCTTTTTGTGGTGCATGGACAGAAGAAGTTTCATGATCATGGGACTCTATTTGAGGTGGTTGTTTTAAATCCAATAGAACTTCAATCAATCCTAATCATATTAGAAATAGTTTAGACCCAAATAGATGAAAAATCAAATCTGATTTGGAGTCCAAATTATTTAAATTAGAAGTCACCTAATTGGAGAAAGAGTCCTAGTCCTTTTGGACTCTCCTTTGGTGCTTGAATCAAACTCAATTTAATCATAATCCAATTAGGATTTGGTGCACCTATAGAAATGAGAATTCTTAGTCCAAATAAGAACTCATACATCCTAGTCTAATTAGAAATTGAGTCAAATCCAAATCTTAATTCAAATAGAAATCATTCTCTCATGTAATTTAGGTTATCTTATAATCCAATCAGATTTGATCAAATCAAATCCATGTCAAGTCAAATTAAATCAAATTTAATTAGACTTGATACAAGCTCTATAGTTTAATCTAATTGAGCCACTTAGCAATCTAATTGCTAATTAATCCTTATTTAACTCACTAACTCTTTAGCGAGTTACATAATACAACATTTGCATTGGATCAATCATCAATCAAATTGATAATCAAATCCTGTTATGATTCATAATTATAATTTAACCATCTGATCAGTCAAAAGCTTTTTTTTGTGTGTGATCCCATAAGTTCTATTATGTATGATAGTGAGATATATTATGATCTCTATCATAATATCATTGAAACTCTTTTCAATAGATTGGAACCGTTCCAACTTTGTCTACCAAGGATCATCGATCATCAAGATGATGCTCGTGGGTCTCATAATCCATTAGTGATATCTAACAGTATGTAGTGACAATCTAGCAGAATAAAAGGTAATGAATCTCTAGGTGTAGTTAACGCATGATACAGTTCCTCTATCATGGGTTTCGATCGGATGGTAGATCATGGATGAATCGTCAAATATCATCATCGATCATATGATAGATTCAATCAGCTCAAATCCATATGTGATTTTATGAAAAGTTTTTTCCATCAATCACACTACTAAGGCCATAGACTTAAGGACTTAGCTTTTTAAATTTTATAGGACTACTTTCTTCTGCTAGGGTCGATAGATCCCATCTTGATACACACCCCACTCCTACAGTGGATCAACTATGGCCAACATCCACTACAAGAGCTCATTGAGACTCATATTGAGGTATTAGTCAAACTCTAGCAGCCTCACTATGAACAGTAATACCATCTCAGGTCAAAGGATCAGTCATATAACTGCAGTATCAAGAAAGTCACTAACGAGTGAACAGACATCCATGTGACTTCTCGTGTTGGTCACGCTTAGTGCTAGTTGTTCTCTAACAATCACCTACACTCTCGCTCCAGTATCTCTACACTACAGACTCGAGATCCATCTGTCCGAAGAAAGTGATCCGTGTACTGGTCTATCCAGATCAATCACCATCTTCATGATGATCTTATGATCAGGAGTAATTTAAGAATCAACCATCAATGACACATGTCTCAAATTTTTAACTCTTTAAGAATATATATCATCATCTTGTTAATCTCTTGGATAATTCATGGACACATAAACATGAATGATAACATAAATACTCACTAAGTACAAAATTATATCCTAAAAATATAATATGTGTCAGCCAAGATTGGCTTATAGGGCATACATCCAACAATCTCCCACTTGCACTAATGCTAATCTGCCATGTACCAAACTCCATCTTCACAAGACAGGCTTTAGTCTAAGGCTAGCTAAGTGACTTACTAGTGGATCATCCACATCATATGTGGAATTTACACTCTACACCTCTATATATTTCTACTTGAGGTAGTCGCATGTTCTGCTGCTCTATATGCTTGGATATCTGATGAGACTTAGACTCCTTAGCAAGAGCTATGGTGCCATTATCTTTGTAGTATAGTGTCACGGCATCTGATGGCATGACAACTAATTCTGCAACTAACATTAAAATCAGAATGCATCCTACACATCTACAGTGTACTCAATTTCCATCGATCGATTATTTGGAATCCTTCCAAGATATTGACATAGGAATATGCCCCATGATGTAGATATTCTACCATCAATATCAGACATAAAATCTAAATTGGTATATTCTCTCACTCCTAGCTTTGAACCTTCTCCAAATTAAGAACATATTCTCAGTTTTTCTTAAGAGCTTAAGGATATTTTCACAGTAATCCAGCGCTCTTAACCTAGATACAACTATATCTACTCGTGACATTCATAGTATTATTTATATTAGTTCAAGTACATTACATGGCATACATCTATGTCCAAGAGGGTAGCAGACCTCTCTCCGAGATTTCTATGTTGAACCCTTTTAGCATCTACTCTTTATACTTTATCTGTGAAAATACGAGCATCCAATTTCATCTATCTCTATAGATCTTTAGGATGCTCGCTTTATGTCTTTTATGGAAAAATTTATATTCAACCATATTTTAACCGATGCCAGTATTGGATACTCCCACTGACCCTTTTGAAAACCACATAATTCCTCTTTTTTGATCAAATAATTTGATCATATCATCGAGATGACTGTTCCAACTCCAAAATTATTATAGTCTTTGTGATCTCCTATCATAAGAAGTGAAATCCATAGGCTATTCCATACAAAAATCTTTAGAAGATCTCTTCTCAAGAAAGCTATTTCACATCCCTTTCTTGGAGTCGATATCTTACATCGTCTCATTGTAGGTTCTGGGATCATCTCTATGATCCCTATCTCTCATAAAAAATGATTTTCTCTATATTTTCTATTAAGCATACCCAAGTACCTTTCAAGATGATTGAAGATCCTACTATGTGTATGAGGTGGAGAAGAAATATACATCTACTGTCTCATAATGAATAGGTTCTTAAGGTCCCAAGGCTCACTGCTCTTTAGAGACACTTTCTTAGAGCTTAACTTTTCTTCCACTGCTTCAACTTGGTTAAACAATTTTTTAAGAAGATAGCATATCGGGTTGCAATCATATTGTAATCCTTTTAGAGGAAAAGTAACATCCCAAACTCTTTTAGGATGAGCTTTATAGGCCTATCCTTTAATATATCTACCTGCTATCCTAGACACAGGTTGGACATCCTTGAATCTCAAAATAATCAAGATTCAGTTCTCACCAAGCCATATCTCATATGGTGTGGTAGGAACAGGTTTAGAGAGAACCCAATTCCATAGAAATAAAATGTCCCTTAAGAAACAAAATAAATTAGTGATTTCCATCATGGACCAAACCATATCGCATATAGTCCTATGACTCTTCTTATCTCGTTGAGCTGAGATGTATTAAGAGCGGTCCAATATAAAACTATACCATTTTATGAGACAATCAAATTTTTTTTTTCATTGGTATTGCATCCTCGATCCGATTGAAGTATCTTTAAAATTTTTTTGATCTATTTCTCTACTTTACATCTGAATTCTTTAAACCTTTTAAAATTTTAGATTTGTATCTCATATACTTATCCATACTATGATTGATCATTGATAAACGTAACAAAATAGAGACAACTCCTTGGTTAGCACATCATATAGGCTACACACATCAAATGTGTACCAAGATAAGTATCTCAGTGATCCTTTTTCTCTTGTCCCACAAAAGTAGCTTGGTCATATTTTCTCAAAGAGATGATGTACAAACTAGATATGACTCAACAGTCAATGAGTCTAAGGGCCTATATTTCTCTAGTTTGTTAATCATTTCTTCTCCAATATAACTTAGCCTAAGGTTCTACATATACTTAAGATTTATCTCAATTCTGGATCTCTCAGATCCAATGGCATTTACTGCTTGCTCAATTAAGTTCACAAATGCATCACTATGAAAATATAGAGATTGTCTCTAAGAATTAAATTCAGATGATAATCACAAAGAATAGATATCCATGGCCACAGCAGCAACTGTTGTCCTATAGCCAATTTAAGGATTACTTCCTCAGCTCTCTATCTTCTCATCGACTCTACACTAGAGTCCAAATCTCAACTAGGAGAAGAAAAAATCATAAGGATAGCATTGAGCAATTTCAACGTACCTACTCTAGGTGTGTCTTTATTTCTTTAGGCTCTCCAGGTATTTATCTCTGAACTCCTTCAAGGTTCCTTTGTTATCAACACTGTGATCAATTCAGATAAGGTATCATGATGGTCATTCATATGATAGTTCATAATAAACTATCCATATAAATTAATCAGGGATCGTAGGATCAAATCCACAAGTAATTCCTTATGCATGGTCATGTCAAGCTTTTTAAGCTCTTTGATGTCTTTGATCATTATCAAATAACGATCATAGACTGATTGCCCATCACGCATCACTTGCGCTGTGTGACTTTGATCACCTCACAACACTTGTAGATGAATCAATGTGTTGTTGGCAGTGAATATGTGCTCATGCATATGTTGGAGTTCATTTAACATAGACTTCAATATTTAGCACCTATCTTAATTGTCATTGTCCATTCACTTATTAAGTATAGCTCGTTGACTATGGGTTGGACGGATTGTTAATATTAGAATAATCTGATAGAGAATATTTTTTAATTTTTTAAAATTAAGAATAATTTTTAGATATATGAGCCAGTCTATATAATCGATTTCGGTTAATCGGTTGATATCTAGGATTCAAGCTAGAGGGTTGGAAGCTGACACAATGAATAGTTGAGAGCAAAAATTCTAATTGGATGTTTGTACTTATTTTTATAATTTACTTTAGAAAATTTTAGATGTAAAAAGAGACTCTCACTATTTTATCAGATCTCTCACACTCTCCGAATAGAGAAATAAAAATTTTAATACGATAATTAAATTTTTAGTGGATGCTGCGGTCCCATCGATGCTGTGCACTTCACCTAACAGTTATTGATAACACGAATAAATCCTGATGTGTGTGGATAACTCTTTGTCTAGATACTTCTCTAAGCATGTTACAGCCACTTGGTCTCTAAGTCATGTAGGCTCACCTAACAGTTATTGTCCATACTCCTTAGTTAAGTCAGACCCACTGTTTAGAAATAGATGCAAAGCCATTATTGGGACCCTCACCTAATAGTTATTGAGCCCAACTCCATCTTTACCTCAGAGCAACTCTTTGCTAATAGAGTGGTTGCATGTTTTCGATGCAACTGAACTATTATGACCAGTTGAGAACAATCAATGTCGATAGCACGCCCGCACATTTACAACGGTGGAAGACCTTGGACTTAATATTTGTGGAGAGATTTGGGTTTAAGTCTTATTACATCAGTCATCACATGACTGATGTAATTGGCATGGGCTAAATCAAATCACCAAGCAACCATATTTGAGGCTCAATCTTCCAAATTGACTAGATAAGTGGAGATTGGTGGAGATCCCCCCGTTGCTTTTCTTAGACATCAATAAATTAACCAGATAAGCGAATGAAACTAATTAAATAATCATCTTTCAATTACTTGTCTTAGACATGAATTAGATAATTAATCCGAATAGGTTAGCTTAAGTAAATCAGATTCGATCCATAGAGCTGAATTAGGTCCTTAGGTTAGTGGATTCTACATATGGGTGTCAATTGATTCGTTCAACAATAATTGTATGATCTTAAGGTCCATTGACCTCATCTTAATCAATATTCGACTTGATTTGATCAACAACTAAATCGATTTGGACCTAACATGATCAAATTAGAAATCTTTTGATGTAATCCAATTACATGACCTAATTTGATCTATACATGACCAATCTCTCATGCACAAATACTAATTTTTGATCTTAAATCTAAGTTTTCAGATCTAAATTCTTTACATGAGAAGTAAATTTTGATCTCAAAATAATTTTAAATCATGCATACAAATATATATCATATACATAAATAAGTTCAGGTTATAGAAATAAATTTTAGCCTTAAACATACTTTCATATATCATATATATGAATCAAAATAGATCTCAAAATTCTTTTCAAATCTAAATAATAAAATATGTATCACATATATACGAAAAAAATCAGATCTAAAAGTCTAATTTAATTAAAAATTTTAACATCATTTTAAGACAATCATTCAGCATAACAAGTTATGCCAGGACAACCTTATGTCGGAACGACATTAAAAACTTTTAGATCTAAAATTTTTCTCTACAGATTTCAGATTTGAATCCTAATCTCATGCATATGACATGGCTCTGATATCACTGTTGGATTTTCATAGTTTCATGCATGTAAATTTTTCAAAATGAGTATGCAGTGAAATTTTAAAAATTTTTAGATTAAATCTAATTTAATCTAAGCATGCATAAGATCAAATCTTCAAACCATAAACAGGATCATCATATATGAGATAAGATTCAGATATAAAAATTAAATAGAAAAAAAAAAATTAAGAACATACTTTGGCATAGATCAATCTTCATGACAAACTGATGATCATGGATGTCTTTCGAAGGTCCCTTATAGTCGCACAAGCGTTCGACCTCTGCAAGTATCCACACGAGACTCTGATCTGATCAGAAACTTTTTGATCTCATTGGGGTGCTAGTTCTCTTGCAAAGATCACATCTTGATGGTTAAAAATTTTTTTTACTCTTAAGATACTCTTAGAGAAGAAGAAGAGGTAGGAGGATGTTGATCTCTACGCTAGAGATCATGAGAAGAACCTTTTCTTCTCTTTTCTTCCTAAAATTCATGCATCAAATCTCTACAATAGAGATATAAAAATTTTATCCAACTTTTAAATAAAGGGGAGAGGAGACATCCATGTCTAAATATGAACAAGAAAGTGGAGAGGAGATGTCCAAACAACCAACACTTGGTTATGTAAGAAAGAAGAGATATGAAGAGAAAATACCTCACGTCTTCTACCCATCACGTCGTGCCCTCTCCCTTGATTTTTCTCCATGCTAATCCTCTAGTTTTTGGCATCCATAAACTGATCTCTATCAGGTCTTACATGTCCCATATGGTGGTGTTTAAATAGGCCAATAGGGAGTTCTAATTTGAATAAGAGATAAGAGTCCAATGAGCCTTGGACTCTATCCTTTTTGTGCCGCCCACCCAAAATAGATTTGCACCCAGATTTTGCATGAGAATAAGAGAGGATTTTCTTTCTTTCTTACATGCTAAAAGGAGGAGAAAAAGTGGTGTTAAAACTGGTTGGGCGTGGGTTGTTTTGGGCGTTCAAATCTGGTTGGCGTGGAACCCTTTTTGTGGCGCATAGAAGGAAGAAGTTTCATGATCATGGGACTCTATTTTAGGTGGTTGTTTTAAATCCAATAGAACTCCAATCAATCCTAATCATATTAGGACCAGATTAGATCCAAATAGATGGAAAACCAAATTTGATTTGGAGCCCAAACTATGTAGATTAGATGTCACATAATTGGAGGAGTCCTAGTCCTTTTGGACTCTCCCTTGGTGCTGGAGTTAAACTCAATTTAATCCTAATCCAATTAGGATTTGGTGCACTCATGAAAATAAAAATTTTTAGTCCAAATAGAAACTCATACATCTTAGTCTAATTAAAGATGGAGTCAAACTCAAATCCTAATTCAAATAGAAATCATTCTCCCATGTAATTTAGGTTATCTTATAATCCAATCAGATTTGATCAAATCAAACCCATGTCAAGTTAAATTAAATCAAATTTAATTAGACTTGATACAAGCCCCATAGCTCAATCAAATTGAGCTACTTAGCAATCCAATTACTAATTAATCCTCCTTTAACTCACTAACTCTTTAGCGAGTTACGTAATACAATATTTACATTGGATTAATCATCAATCAAATTGATAATCAAATCCTGTTGCGATTCATAATCGTAATTCAACCATCTGATCAGTTAAAAGTCTCTTTTGTGTGTGACCTCATAGATTTTATTCTATCGGTAGTAAGATATATTATGATCCCTATCATAATATCATTGAAACTCTTTTCAATGGATTGAAATTATTCCAACTCTACCCACCAAAGATCATCGATTATCAAGATGATGCTCGTGAGTCTCACAATCCATCAGTGACATCTAGCGGTATGTAGTAATAGTCTAGCAGAATAAAAAGTAATAAACCCCTAGGTACAGTTAACACATAATATATTTTCTTTATCGTGAGTTCCGACTGGATGGCAGGTCATGGATGAATCATCAAACCTCATCATCGTTCATATGATAGATTCAATCAGCTCAAGTCCATATGTGATTTTATGAAACTTTTTTTCATCAATCACACTGCTATGACTATAGACTAAAGGACTCAACCTCTTAAATCTCATAGGACTACTCTCTTCTGTTAGAATTGATAGATTCCATCTTGTTGTACATCACACTCCTATAGTGGATCAACTATCGCCAACATCCACTACAAGGGCTCATTGAGATCTATGTTGATGTGTCAGTCAAACTCCAGCAGTCTCACTGCAAGCAATAGTACCATCTCAGGTCAAAAGACTAGTCATACAACTATAGTATTGAAAAAATCGCTAATTAGTGAGCAGATATCCATGTAACTTCTCGTGTTGGTCACGCTCAGTGCTAGTTATTCTCTAACAACCATCTGCACTCTCATTTTAGTGTCTCTACACTACAGACTAGAGACCCATCTATCCGAAGGAAGCGATCTGTGCACTGATCTATCTGGATCAATCACCATCCCCATGATGATCTTATGATCAGGAGTAATTTAAGAATCAACCATCAATGACACGTCTCAAATTCTCAACTTTTTGAGAATATATGTCATCTTCTTGTTAATCCCTTGGATGATTCATGAACACATAAACATGAATGGTAACAAAAATATCCAATAAGTATAAAATTATGTTCTAGAAATATAATATGTGTCAGTCAAGATTGACTTCTAGGGCAGGCATAAGAAATCCTACTCATGCGTTGAACTTCCTCAGATGTGGTAGGACACATCATCTTGGAAAGATTAATACCATGCTTATGAGGTAAAAATCCATTTTTAGAGTTTTTCATGTCGAACCTCTTCAGCACCTTCTCTATGTACAGCTTTTGTGACAGGCCTAGCATTCTTTTAGATCTATTCCTATCGACTTTTATTTTAAGAATATAGGATGCTTCCCCTAGGTCTTTCATAAAAAATTTTTTGGACAACCATCTTTTGACCATGGTCAACATGGGGATATCATTTTCAATGATGAGAATATCATTCATGTATAATATGAGGAATGTTATTGCACTCCCACTAATCTTTTTGTATACACAAGATTCCTCTTCATTTTTGATAAATCAAATGATTTGATCGTATCATTAAAATGATGATTCCAACTCTGAGAAGCTTGCTTTAATCCGTACATGAACTTTTGCAGCTTGCAAACTCTATGATCACCATCACCAGATGTGAAACCCAAAGGCTGCTCCATATAGATATCTTCCTCAAGATATCTATTCAAGAAAGCAATTTTCACATCCATCTGCTAGATTTCATAATCATAATATGCTGCAACAGCAAGCAAAGTATGAATGGATTTCAGCATAACTACAGACGAGAAGGTTTTCTAATAGTCAATGCCCTCGCACTGACTGTAACCTTTTTCTACAAACCTAGCTTTATAGGTCTCTATCTTACCATCGACATCTATTTTTCTTTAGTAGATCTATTTACACCCAATGGATACAATACCCTTGGTGGATCCACTAAGGTTCATACTTGATTCGAGTGCATCGAGTCAATTTCTGACTTCATCGCATCTAACTATTTCTCAAAATCGATGTCAGACATCATCTCGTCAAAGGTATTAGGATTATCATCATGATTTCTATCTCCTATAAGAAATATTTTCTTTACTTTCTCCGTAAGCATATCCATGTACCTTTCAGGAGGTCGGAAGATCCTGTTAGATCTATGAGGTAGTAGAGGAATGTCAACTACTAGCTCATGAATAATGAGTTTCTGAGGATTTATAGCTCTTTGCTCTTTAGAGATCTTCTCTTCGAGCTCAACTAACCTCCCATTGCCACCATCCTGGATAAATTTTTTTTTTAGAAGTATGGCATTTTGACTCATAATTATATTGTGATTTTGTGAAAAGTAAAAGTAGTATCCCATGGATTCTTTTGGATATCTTATAAAATGAGCTATTACAAATCTATTCTCCAATTTATCAGCCATCTGTCTCTTGACATAGGTCAGATATCCCCAAATCCTAAGATAATTTGGACTCAACTTCTTACCATACCATATCTCATACGGTGTGGTAGGAACGGGCTTTGATGAAACCCTATTCAATAGGTGAATAATGGTTGATAAGGCATGTCTCCAAAGATATAAAGGTAGATCAGTGAAGCTCATTATGGATCTGACCATATCTAATAGGATCTTGTTCCTCTTTTCGAATATCCTATTGAGCTGAGATATTCCAGGAGAAGTCCATTGAGAGACTATGCTGTTGTTCTTAAGATATCTCAAAAATTTTTGACTAAGGTATTCACCTCCTCAATCAGATCGAAGAACCTTAATGGGTTTGTCTGTTTGCTTTTCTACTTCATATATGAATTCTTTAAACTTTTCAAAGGCTTCAGACTTGTGTTTCATCAGATACACATATCCATACTTAGACAGATCATTAGTAAAGGTAATGAAGTAGCTATAACCATCCCTGGCCTGCACATCAAATGGCCCACACATGTCGGTGTTGTAGGGTTTCAGAGTGGGCATGCACAGTGGAAACATAATAGATTTTAAAATTTTAATAAAGAAATTCTAAATATTAAACCCTTAAACCAGTATCTCCTTGATGATTAACAATAATATATAACATAAATTCAAGATTTAATTTAAGTTATAGAAGAATACCTGTAGCACTTAATCCAAATTTCGTGAGAACCTCCACTAGGCGCCCAAGTGTTCGCCCTCCAACGGTGATCCACACAGGGCTATGATCAGGACACCAACTCTTTGAGATGATTCCTCCAAAATTTTCACGCTGAAAATTTTTTTGAACACCAGGACCTCAAGATGCTCTTCCTCTTCTCCTAGCCTTCCTATCCCTACCTTTCTTCTCTCCTTGTCTTCCTTAATTCTCTTCCTAGACTCTTGTCCTAAAATTGGACTTGTCCTTTCTATTTTTAGACTTGTCCTAACAAGAGAAGGAAGAGACTAATTGGACAATAGGAAGAGGATGTTAGAAAGAAAGGAGGAAATGAAAATCTGAATGAATCCAATCCCCCGGCGCACCCCCCTTTAAATACTTAGCGATGGGTTGCCTTCGGGAATTTTTTGCGCCCCTTCCACGTGCCATCTCGCATCCATCAAAAAATCTCATGCCTCCTGATGAATTCTCATGCCTATCTGAAAGTTTTTGACACATGGCAATCATCAAAAAAAAAATCCAAGAGACGCTTCATGCAGAAGGACTCTTCGGAACATTTTTCTCGATGATTCTCCGATGAGTCGCGCAGCTTCGTATGGCATAATTTTTTTCCACCACCCATCAATATAATTTTGTACATCTAATGGCCAAAAATTAATGCTCTAACATGATAATGTCATGGAAATAAAATTCAGATTAAAAAGTGGCGTGACAAATGGGTTAGAGTCCTTCACAAGTTGGACTCTTGGTCAGGCGCATGGATCAGGCTGACAGGATTTCCAACTTCAATAAATTTCCACGATTAAACCAGAAGGAATTTTAACTTCAAAAAAATTTTTAATGCTCAAAATAAAGATAGAAATCATCCAAAAATTTATTTCATCATGAAACATAGGATAAGCTTGAGGATGAGGCATCCCATCTCATGGGATGCAAAAACTGTTTCTGCACACAAAAACTGCACCTACGCACAAATTTTTTTTTTGACTCATATAGAATTGGTTTTCTGGCTCTAAATTTTTGGTACATGTAGCAAAGAGCTGAACCAACTCAAATACAAAATTGATTTGAATTAATTTGGCTTTAATTATCCCAATATGGAATCAATTTTAAACCTGATTCGAAACAAGGAGCTAGTTTTTTGCAACATGTGCTAGCATGTCAATTTTGCAAACATGATCTAATCCAATTAGACCCCTGATCAATACCCTTTGTGTGTGACCCATTGGGTTCCACATCTAGCCAGTAATAGGTCTGAGTTCAAGTCGATTTGATTTGATTAAAATTTAATCTAACCGATCTAGATCCAATCGAGCTAACCCGATTTCAGCAATTAGAACTCTTTCTAATTGGTGATTGAATTAAATTCTTTAATTCGATCAAACTCATAAGACAAGATTGACATCTAGCAACGTATCATGTCTACCTAAAAGATATAAAATTTTTGATAGAAATACCAAAAATACCCTTCAGTGGAAAGTTATCGTGCAATTTGATCCTGCGATCTCCCTGCACCCCGAATATGACTCTGGATATGGAATGATGTCAAATCCAATATCATACTCATATTTCTCTAAATCTTATATGATGATTCAATTAATAAAATATTATAAACTCTTTCTAATTTTTATTTTACTTTGATCAAAGGCTTCCTGAATCATCAATCGATCAGAACAAGTAGGATGCGATTTCCTCTTATCAGGAGTGATCGATTCCATGTTGACCTACTCACAACCTCCATATACATTCTACCATATCTAGAACACCCCGTACATGACTAAGTCATGAATGAGTATGAACCAAAAAATATGGATTCATGTATACAAGGTTCTATGGTAGTCTCAGGTCAAAGGATTACATGCACAACTCCCACTATAAGAAAACATCTCTTGACAGGTAAGTAAATTCCATAAGATATTTCTTAAGTCGGATCAATTCAGTGAACTCATTCTCTAATGAGCACCCACTTTCTTGTATTAGTGTCTCATACAAGTGGCATATGAGATCTGCCACCCTCTCCATCGAGCATACATAAAAAGTGCTAATCTATCCGGAACATTGATCTCCTACTCAATGCTCCTATGACTAGGAATATTCTAAATCAGGATTTTTAGGATTTTAGATCTCATAGGTATGATCTCATCATAACCCTAAATCCATTTTTCTGATTTATGGAGTTCATCATAATCATTACTAAAGTAAGATGCAACATATGATGAAAATGCCTTTTATTATTTAAAGAGTCAATACATAAGTCTGAAAGATTACAAGGAAAACCCATCAAAATACAAATTTCGATTGGCTTGTAGGGCATATTCCTTTCAATCTCCCACTTGCATTAAAGCCAATCGCCCTTATATTTTATCCCCATACAATCAAGATGGCGATCGAAATGCTGCTGTGGTAGAGCCTTAGTGAATGGGTCTGCTATGTTATTCTTTGTTTCCACTCGTTCAATGACAACATCTTATCTTTCGATTATTTCACGAATGAGATGGAAGCATCTTAGAATGTGCTTGGATTTATGATGAGACCTTGGTTCTTTTGCTTGAGCAACTGCTCCAGTATTATCACAGTAAAGTGGTACTGGATTCTTAATCTCAGGAATGACACCCAACTCAGTGATGAACTTCTTCATCCAGACAGCTTCCTTGGTGGCTTCACTTGCAGCTATATATTCTACCTCAGTGGTTGAGTCCGCTACAGTCTGCTACTTGAAACTTTTTCAACTAACAGCTCCACCATTAAGAGTAAAGACATACTCTGAAGTGGACTTACTATCATCAGGATCTGATTGAAAACTAGAGTCAGAATAACTTTCTAGTTTTAAATCAGATCCTCCATATACTAAAAAAATATCTTTAGTCCTTCTTGGGTACTTAAGAATATTTTTTACTACTTTCCAATGATCTTCTCCTGGATCAGCCTGAAATCTACTAACTATGCCTAAGGCATAGGCAACATCAGGCCTAGTACATAGCATAGCATACATGATCGACCCTACTGCCGAAGCATAGGGAATAGACTCATTCTATTTCTCTCTTCCGGTGTTTTAGGAGACATCCTTTTAGAGAGATGTATGCCTTGACTCATGGGTAAATAACCTCTTTTACTTCCATCCATGCTAAACCTCTTTAGCACTAAGTCTATGTACCTGGATTGGGACAAGCCTAACATCCTCTTAGATCTATCCCTATAGATCTTTATACCTAGTATATAGGATGCTTCACCCAAATCCTTCACGGAAAACTTACTTGATAGCCATGTCTTGACCGATTGTAACATTGAGATATCATTCCCAATAAGAAATATGTCATCCACATATAAAACTAAGAAGATAATGGCACTCCCACTAGTCTTCTTGTATACACAAGGTTCATCCATATTTTTGATAAAGTCAAACTCTTTGACTGTAACATCAAATCGGATGTTCCAACTCCTCGAGGCCTATTTTAGTCCATAAATAGATTTCTTAAGCTTGCATACCTGATTTTCTCTCCCTTTTGAGACAAACCCTTCTGGCGAGACATGTAAACCTCTTCCTCAAGATAACCATTAAGGAAGGCGGTCTTCACATCCATTTGCCAAATCTCATAATCATGGTATGCTGCTATTGCAAGCATAATCCGTATAGATTTGAGCATGGCAATAGGTGAAAATGTTTCATCATAATCAATACCCTGTTTTTGCCTGAAACCTTTGGCTACTAATCTAGCTTTATAGGTTTCAACTTGGCCATCCACTCCAATCTTTTTCTTATAGACCCATTTGCATCCAATAGGGGTCACACCCTCTGGTGCATCAACCAAAGTCCACACTTGATTGGAATACATGGAGTCCATTTCGGATTTCATAGCCTCTAGCCATTTGTCTGAGTCCCTTCTCATGATGGCTTCCATATAGGTCAAAGGTTCATCATTCTCAATGATGTGGGCTTCATTATTCTCAATAACGAACCCATACCTCATAGGTGCACTTTGTGTTTGTACTTCATTAATGGATATTTTTGGTTGAGGATCATCTTGTGCTTGCATTTGTAGGTCTTAAACTTCTCCAAGTTCAATTTTCTTCCCACTGCCTCTTTCTAGGATAAACTCTTTTTCCATAAAAGTGGCATATTTACTGACAAACACCTTATGTTTAGTAGGATGGTAAAAGAGGTATCCTATACTCTCTTTAGGATAACCTACAAACAAGCATTTATCTGCCCTAGCACTCGGCTTATGTCCAAAATTTCTTTTAACATAAGCTGGACAGCCCCATATCTTAAGATACTTAAGATTAGACTTTTTTCCTCTCTATATCTCATATGGAGTGCTTGGTACAGATTTTGAAGGTACTCTATTCAAGATATAGACAGCAGTTTCTAAGGCATATCCCCAAAAAAAATTGGCAAATCTGTAAGGCACATCATGGACCGCACCATATCTAATAAAGTATGATTCCTCCTTTCTGCTACACCATTTAGCTGTGGTGTATAGGGAGGAGTCCATTCTGAGAGAATTCCATTTTCTTTAAGATGATCTAAAAAATTATTGGATAAGTATTCTCCTCCTCGATCAGAGTGAAGGATTTTAATACTTTTTCTAGTTTGTTTCTCGACCATACTTTGATACTCTTTAAATTTATCAAAGGCTTCGGACTTGTGTTTCATAAGATACACATATCCAAACCTAGATAAATCATCAGTGAATGTTATAAAATAAGAGTATCCTCCTCTGGCTTCTGTTGTCACAGGACCACATACATCAGTATGTACAAGTCCTAATAACTCACTTGTCCTTTCTCCATGTCCACTAAATGGAGTCTTAGTCATTTTTTCCATAAGACAAGATTCACAAGTACCTAATGATTCATAATCATAAGGATTAAAGAACTCTTCTTTGTATAACTTGTTAATCTTTGTCTCACTTATATGACCAAGTCGACAATGCCAAAGTAAAGTATTATTCAACTCTTCTCTCTTTCGCTTTTTACTTTCATTAATATGAAAAATATTGTCATTAGATAGAATTAGAAGACCATTATTAATAATGCCATGATAGATAATTTTATTAGAAAAAGAAATTGAGCAACTATTACTCTTTCCATTTATTTCATAACCTCGTTGCAATATTAACGATACAGAAATAATATTTTCAATGATCTTAGGCATATAATAACAGTTTTCTAGCTCTAAGATCTTTTCAGAAGGTAACTTTAACATATATGTCCCTACAGCCTCTGCTTGGATTGACTCTCCTCCAGCACCGTAGAGCTCGAAGTCACCCTTCTTCAGCACTCTAATGTTCTGCAGCCCCTACAATGACTTGTAGATATGAGAACCGCAGATAGTATCCAATACCCAAGAGTCTGAATTGGAAGAACTTAATGACAAAATTGTATGTATCTCATACATACCTTTTGGTGCATCATTTGTACCTGCCTTTATAGTTGTAAGATATAATTTGCAATTTCTTTTCCAGTGTCCTATCTTGCCGCAGTGAAAGCAGGTACCCTGTCCGGAGACTTTCTTCCCCTTCTTCTTCATCTTGCCACCCTTAGGATTCAGTGCTTTCTTTGAACCCTTAAAACCTGACTTCTTCTTAGAGGTTTTACCCACAAGAAGAAGTGGAGCCTTTTCTTTCTTAATATGGCTCTCAGCTATCTTAAGCATATTTAACAACTCAGGTAAGGAGGTATTCAGTTTGTTCATATGATAGTTCACAACAAACTGAGCGAATGACTCGAGAAGAGATTGCAGGATCAAATCCTGACTTAATTCTCCATCCATCACAAAACCAAGTTGACCCAATCTAGTGATCAGATCAATGACCTTCAGGACATGGTCTTGTACGGATAATCCCTCAGTCATTCTAGCACGGAATAACTACTTAGATATCTCATATCTAGCAGTTCTACTCTATTTTCCATACAACTCTTTAAGATTGAGGAGTATGGATTGAGTATCCATGCTCTCATGCTGCCTTTGCAACTCATTGCTCATAGAGGCCAGTATGATGCACTTGACAGTCAAACTGTCATTCTTCCACATCCTGTATGTGGATACCTCCTCTTCTGTGGCATCATCCCTAACCTCTTGTGGTTCAGGGATGTTATAAATATAGGAGAGTTTCTCCTGAGTGAGTACGATCTTTAAATTTCTCAACCAGTTCACATAATTGGGACCGATCAACTTATTGGAATCTAAAATTTCTCGCAATGATAGTGAAGATACCATTTGTAGAATTTAATCTACAATAATTAAAGAATATTACATAAGCAAATAACTCATATTAACTCATACAATTAAATAAGGTCTTTAGATTTAATTGTACCTCCCACTATTTTATCGAACATCATAACCCTCTACTATGATGAACGAGACATATGTTATATTTATCTTAGTGGGATTGAGACCCTAATTTCTCATAATGATCTTGTGTTAACACAACAAACCCTTATGAGTTCATAGGTAGAAAACTCTTTCTAATTGCATCTCATGCAATTTTCAATATTATATCTTGGCTTCTAAAATATTATTAGCTTTGTGTTAACACAACAAGCTATAATATTTTAGTTAAGTTAGACCCTTCATTTTAATACAGTCAAATTCTAATATAACTGCCCTTGTGTTAACACAACAAAGCAGTATATTCAAAATTATCGTAAGCATCTTCTATGCACCAGGATTATATTATATCAATCTTTATGACAAGCCTCATGTTAACACAATAAACTAGCCATATTTCATGATGTAACATTAACCTAGCATGAAAGAAGGCCCTTAATAGTATTTTCAACATTAGGATTTTTCAATATCAAGATCGCTTAATCAAATTGGCCAGGTAAGTAAGGTGGGGGTCCCTCCGTTGCTTTCCTTAGACACCAATAAATTGGTCAGGTCAGACAACGGAACTAATTAAAAAACCACTTATAGTACTTTCCTAGACACCAATTGATCAATTGATCAAGAATTGGTTAACCCATAGTTGCATATGACTACCACTTAATATAATTTTCTAATGAGAGTTTTTATTTGGTCTCATGCACATTCTAACTACATAATACCCATTTATGTATCAATATTAAAATTTTCTACATGTGCAAGTGTAACATATGGACATTCATCATCCTAGGACAACCTTGCAGCATAATCCCGTTATGCTAGGACAACCTTATGTCAAGATGATGAAGTGGTGAATTATATGTGTATTATTTCATATCATCATATGAAAGTATAAATCATTTTATAGTATAAATCATACTATGAATCACATAAATATTATGTATATATGATTGAACCAAACAAGGCCGGCTCTGATACCACTGTAGGGTTTCAGAGTGGGCATGCACAATGGAAACATAATGGATTTCAAAATTTTAATAAAGAAATCCTAAATATTAAACCCTTAAACCAGTATCTCCTTGATAATTAACAATCATATATAACATAAATTTAAGATTAAATTTAAGTTATAGAAGAATACCTGCAGCGCTTAATCCAAATTTCATCAGAACCTCCACTAGGCGCCCAAGTGTTCGCCCTCCAACAGTGATCCACATAGGGCTATGATTAGGACACCAACTCTTTGAGATGATTCCTCCTCCAAAATTCTCATTCTGAGAATTTTTTTGAACACCAGGACCTCAAGATGCTCTTCCTCTTCTCCTAGCCTTTCTATCCCTACCTTTCTTCTCTCCTTGTCTTCCTTAATTCTCTTCCTAGACTCTTGTCCTAAAATTAAACTTGTCCTTTCTATTTTTGGACTTGTCCTAACAAGAGAAGGAAGAGACTAATTGGACAATAGGGAGAGGATGTTAGAAAGAAAGGAGGAATTGGAAATCTGAATGAATCCAATCCCCCGGCGCACTCCCCTTTAAATACTTAGCGATGGGTTGCCTTCGGGAATTTTTCGCTCCCCTTCCACATGCCATCTTGCATCCATCAAAAAATCTCATACCTCCTGATGAATTCTCATGCCTATCTGAAAGTTTTTGATACATGGCAATCATCTAGAAAAAATCCAAGAGATGCTTCATGCAGAAGGACTCTTCGGAACATTTTTCTCGATGATTCTCCGATGAGTCGCACAGCTTCGCATGGCATAATTTTTTTCCACCACCCATCAATATAATTTTATCCATCCAATGGCCAAAAATTAAGATGCTAACATAAGAATGTCGTGGAAAAAAAATTTAGATTAAAAAGTGGCGTGACAAATGGGTTAGAGTCCTTCACAAGTTGGACTCTTGGTCAGGTGCATGGATTAGGCTGACAGGATTTTCATCTTCAATGAATTTCCATGATTAAACCAGAAGGAATTTTAACTTTAAAAAAATTCTTGACACTCAAAATAAAGTTAAGAATCATCTAAAAATTTATTTCATCATGGAACATAGGAAAAGCTTAAGGATAAGGCATCCCATCTCATGGGATGCAAAAACTATTTTTGCACACAAAAACTGCACCCATGCACAAGAAAAATTCTTGACTCATAGAGAATTGGTTTTCTAGCTCCAAATTTTTGGTACATATAGAAAAGGGCTGAATCAAATCAAATATAAAATTAATTTAAATTAATTTAGCTTTAATTAGCCCAATCTAGAATCAATTTTAAACCTGATTCGAAACAAGGAGCTAGTTTTTTGCAACATGTGCTAGCATGTCAATTTTGCAAACATGATCTAATCCAATTAGACCCCTGATCAATACCCTTTGTGTGTGATCCATTGGGTTCCACATCTAGCCAACAATAGGTTCAAGTTCAAGTCGATTTGATTTGATTAGAATTTAATCTAACCGATCTAGATCCAATCGAGCTAACCCGATTTCAGCAATTAGAACTTTTTCTAATTGGTGATTGAATTAAACTCTTTAATTCAATCAAACCTATAAGACAAGATTGACATCTAGCAACGTATCATGTCTACCTGAAAGATATAAAATTTTGATGGAAATACCAAAAATATCCTTCAGTGGAAAGTTATCGTGCAATTTGATCCTGCGATCTCCCTGCACCCCGAATATGACTTTGGATATGGAATGATGTCAAATCTAATATCATACTCATATTTCTCTCAATCTTATATGATAATTCAATTAATAAAATATTAAAAACTCTTTTTAATTTTTATTTTACTTTGATCAAAGGCTTCCTGAATCATCAATCGATCAGAACAAGTAGGATGCGATTTCCTCTTACCAGGAGTGATCGATTCCATGTTGACCTACTCACAACCTCCATATACATTCTACCATATCTAGAACACCCCATACATGACTAAGTCATGAATGAGTATAAACCAAAAAATATGGATTTATGTATACAAGGTTCTATGGTAGTCTCAGGTCAAAGGATTACATGCACAACTCCCACTATAAGAAAACATCTCTTGACAGGTAAGTAAATTCCATAAGATGTTTCTTAAGTCGGATCAATTCAGTGAACTCATTCTCTAATGAGCACCCACTTTCTTGTATTAGTGTCTCATACAAGTGGCATATGAGATCTGCCACCCTCTCCATTGAGCATACATAGAAAGTGCTAATCTATCCGAAACATTGATCTTCTACTCAATGCTCCTATGACTAGGAATATTCTAAATCAGGATTTTTAAGATTTTAGGTCTCATAGGTATGATCTCATCATAATCCTAAACCTATTTTTCTGATTTATGGAGTTCATCATAATCATTACTAAAGTAAGATGCAACATATGATGAAAATATCTTTTATTATTTAAAGAGTCAATACATAAGTTTGAAAGATTACAAGGAAAACCCATCAAAATACAAATTTCGATTGGCTTGTAGGGCATATTCCTTTCAGGTGTGTACCAGGACAAGTAACTCAATGGCCTTTTTCTCATGTCCTACAAAGAATAACTTGGCCATTTTTCCTCGAAGGTAAGATTTGCAAGCTGGATACGACTCTGGATTAAGAGAGTCAAGGATCCCATCTTTTTTTAGTTTGTTTATCCTATCCTCTCCAATATGGCCTAGTCTATGATGCCACAAGTATTTCTGATTAATTTTATTTTTGGATCTCTTTGACCTATGGCACTCACTATTTCTCGTTTAAATTCATATTCGCATCAACATGTAAGTGATATAGACTGTCAATTAAAAGACCTCATGCAATCAATTTATTTCATAAATAAATGAAATAAAAATCTTTATTAAAATTAATTTTAAAACCTTCCTGTGCTAGCACAGATATGGAAATCAAATTCTGACTAGCTATAGGAACAAAATAACAGTCTTTTAAATCTAATCTAAAACCAAATATTAATTGAAGAGGATAAGTGTCAACGACCTCTGTAGCAACTTTTGCTCCATTACCGATCCGTAGGATTATGTCACCTTTCCTCAACCTCCTATTTTCTATTAGACCCTACATTGAGGTACATATATGCGTACTCAAACCAGAGTCTAATATCCAACTAGAAGTTGAAGAAACTGTAAGGTTAGATTCAATTATGAGCATACCTTTCGAAGGTTTATTGCTCTTTTTGGTCTTTAGGCTCTCCAGGTAAAGTGGATAGTTCCTCTTCCAGTGGCCTTCAGCATCATAGTGGAAACACTTTTCTTTTGCTTCAACCTTCTTAGAAACATCCTTCTTTGGCTTGCTCTCTTTCTTCTGCTTCTTAGCAGATTTTGTCTTCTTCTTTCAGTAGACTTTCTCTTGGAAGAAATCCACTCCACAGTGAGAACAGTGCCCCATGAACTCTTCAAGGTTTCTTCCGTAGTGACCAACATGTTGACCAGTTTGGGTATAGTGCAATCGATTTTGTTCATATAAAAATTTATAATAAATTGACTATATGAACTTGTAAGAGATGGAAGGATCAAATCCATCTACAATTCCTTTTGTATATCAAGCCCAAGCTTTCCAAGCTTCTCAATGTTCTTGATCACTGTCATACAGTGCTCATGGACCGACTGTCCTTCATACATCTTCAAATTGAAGAGTCTCTTGGACACTTCGAAGCATGCAGTATGGCTCTCCTCACTATACAACTTTTGTAGGTGAGTGATCATAGCCCTGGCAGTGGGCATATGCTCATGCTGGCTTTGCAACTCATTTGACATAGATGCCAGCACATAGCACTTGATCCGACTAGTTTCATTCGTCCACTTTTCAAAAGCAGTCCTTTGCTCAGCAGTAGGATGGTTTGGTAATACTATGGGTTTCTGGTTAAGTACATGATTTAATTTTTCTGATGTTAGGATAATCTTGAGGTTTCTGAGCCAGTCTTTGTAATTAGTTCTGATCAAACGATTGGTTTTCAGGATGTGGGCTAGAGGGTTTATGGCTGACATTGTTTAACTGCAAGAGTAGAGATTCATGTTAGACTTTTATACTTAATTGTTATATTTACTTCTAGAGACTTTAAGACGTAAATAATGACTTACTAATTTTTTGAATCCCTCCACTCTTCGGATGGAAAATAGAAATCCTAATGTGACAAAGGATTCCTAATGGGTACTGCGGTCCCACCGATGCCATGCTCCTCACCTAATAGTTATTGGTAACATGCACACCGATGCGTGGACACCTTTTTGTCCAGATACTTTTCTAAGCATATAGCAACGACTTAATCTTTAAGTCATGTGGGCTCGCTTAACAGTTATTGTTGGGTTCCGATGGCACAGCAGAAGGATTAAGTGTTTAAAAATTTCATTTGAAACACCCGATACATCAAAAATCCTAATGTCTAAAAATTCTTAATTATAATAATCAAAGTACAATAAATTAAACTTGGATAAGAAAAATATCTATAGTGCTCATCTCAATTTTTATAAGGCATCCAAGTGTCTGCCCTTCAATGATGATCCATACAGAAATTGAACCAAAGACAGCATTCTTCCTTGACCTTACTTCAAGAATTCTAGCCCCTAAAACTTGACTAGCCTCGTACCGATCAGGTTTCTCTAAGAACCTAACTCAACCCTCTTAGACCTTCCTCTGAACTTCTGATTTTATTTCTTTAGAATCCTCATAATCTTTGTTAGGATCAGATAAAGTTTTGTCTTAAATCCCAAAATCTTGTCCTAAAACTAAGATAGGTTGTAAGAAAGAAGGGAGAGCTACGGAGAGAAATTAGAAACTTTTTTTGAATGCATCGGATACTCTGCACCCAGACCCTTTTATAGCCATCAGAGGGGTACCAAAAAGGAAGGGACACACCTCATCCAAGAGGCTTATCTAATCAGATTATCAAAGATAAGAGTTCCTTCAAGCAGAAGGACTCTTATCACCAATATGCTGATCTACACCTGCATCTACATGCGCAACCAGAGAAGAAATATTTTTGTGTCCCTTCTCAAATCAAAAAAATCCACAAAAATTCACTTGGATAGGAGACTCATTTTTGATTCTAGAAACCTTGATATGGTGATAAAATTCTCATAGAAGGATGCTATCCTCGTACCTCTTCTTGCAAGTTCTAATCACCGCACGTGCACACATGAGGAAGTTTTCAGCATCCGTTTGGCCATCTGATAAGTCTAGAAAAATTTCAAAAAAATCATCAAAAATAGTTTATCAAATGTGAAACATTATCAAAAAAAGTTGTTTCAATTTGAAAGCATTTGATCATGAGACATCCTTCTCATTTCTAATTTTTCTCTGCCCCAAAATTTTTAGAAAAAATCCATCTCATACTTTGAGATGTGCACCAGAGGATGGAGGGTGATGTGAGCTACTATACATATCTTAATCTCATGTCAGAAGGACTCTTTTCTTTTGCTCACACCAACATGCGCACGCTGAATTTGATTTGTGCCAGGAGTACTTCACAACTTGGACTCTTCATAATTGATGTTAATTTGAGATTTGATGCCTCAATTTGGACTACTTTCAGGTGGCACGATTTGACCCAAATACTCATCAAATTGGACAAGCTAATTAGCAAGAGATGAGATCAAATTGATCTCCAAAGGAGCTAGGGTTTCCACATGTGCTAGCATGCTTACCGGAATCCTTATTGAATCCAAAATTTCAATCAACCTTTTTCAAAAGGGTCATTGGCTAATTTTTATATGTGTGTGACCCATTGAGTTTCACATCTAGTCAGTAGTAGGTCTGGATGTAAGTTGATCAAATTTGATTAGATTTCAATCTAACCAATTTAGATCCAATCGAGCTAATCAGAGCTCATCAATTAGAATCCTTTCTAATTGGCGATCGAATTAAACTCTTTAATTCAATCAAACCTACAAGTCAAGATTAATATCTAGCAATATATCATGAATATTTAAAAAATATAAAATTTGATAAAAATATCAAATATACCCTACAGTGATAAGTTACCATATAATTCAATCCTTCAATTATTCCTGCACCCTGAATATATTCATGAGTATAGAATCATGTCAAATTCAAACACATATTCATATCGATTCTCAATTAATCAATGATGACTCCGATAAAGAAGCATTAGAAACTCTTTCTAATCTTCTTTCTACTTTTGGCCAAAAAATTTTTTTTGAGTTATCTAGGATTGAGAATACACAGGATGCGATCTCCTCTTACTAGGAGTGATCGATTTCATGTTGACCTACTCACAACCTCCATACATACTCCACCATATCTAGAACACTCCGTACATGTCTTAATACCATGCCTGGGTGTGAACTAAAATATGGGTTCATATGCACAAGATTTCATGGTGGTCTCAGGTTTAAAGATCACTTGTACAACTTTCACTTAGAGAACTATTTTTGACATGCAAGTAAGGCTTTCATAAGATGTTCTCTTTCATCAAATCAATTCAGTGGACTTATTTTTCAAATAAGCACCCACATCCTTATATTAGTATCCCATGCACAAGTGGCTAGTGAGATCTATCACCCTCTCCATCGAGCATACATAGAATGTGCCAGTCTATCTAAAATATTGATCTCTGACTCAATACTCCTACGACCAAGAATATTTAAGATTAGAATTTTGGAGTTTTAGGTTTTACAAGCATGACCTATTCATATCTCTTAAAATCATTATCCTAATCTTTGGGGTTCTCATAATCTTAGACATAATAAGATGCAGCTAAAATGATGAATCAATGTCTCATTTTATTATCAAATAACAAATATCATTACATAAGTTGAAAAATTACAAAAAAAAATTCCATCACAACACACTTGCGATTGGCTTATAGGGCACTCTTCTTTCAATCTCTCACTTGTACTCAAGCCAATCGCCTTTGTATCTCATACAATCAAGATGGCGATCAAATAGCTGCTGTGGTATGGTCTTAGTGAATGGATCTGCTATATTGTTCTTTATGTCTACTTATTCAAGGATAATTTTTCGAACGAGATGGAAGCATCTGAGGATGTGCTTGGATCTTTGATGATACCTAGGTTTCTTAGATTGAATAACGACTCCAGTGTTATCACAATAGAGTGGCACTGATCCTTTAATATCAGGAACGACTCCTAAATCGATAATGAATTTTTTTTATTTAGACAGCTTCTTTAGCGGCTTCATTAGTAGCGATGTACTCTGTCTCAGTAGTTGAGTCAGCTACTGTCTGCTGCTTAGAATTTTTTCAACTCACTGTCCCATCATTTAAGGTAAACACGTATCCTGATATTGACTTGCTATTATTTAGATCAGATTAAAAATTAGAATTTGTATATCCCTCTAGTTTCAACTCTGATCCTCCTCCATATATGAGAAAAATATCTTTAGTCTTTCTTAGGTACTTCAGAATATTTTTCACAGCTTTCTAATGATCCTTCTCTGGATCAGCTTAAAATCTACTAGCTATGCCTAAAGCATAAGCTACATCAGGCCTAGTACATAGCATGACATACATAATTGATCCCACAGCCGAAGCATAAGGGATTTCATTCATTGTCTTCCTCTTTTCTGATGTCTTAGGACATATTTTCTTAGAGAGACGTATACCATGACTTGCAGGCAGGTAACCTCTCTTACTTACCTCCATATTAAATCTCTTTCATATAAGATCTATGTACCTTGATTGGGATAAGCCTAACTGTTAGATGTGTGCCCTAGATGCCAGATTGACTGACACATTTTTGTACAAATCTAAGGGCAAATTTATAATTTTGACTATAAATAAATAAAAGAGTTATTCTACTATCACATTGTATACATTATGTCTGTGATACATTCTTTGAGTTAGTAGGAATGTTAATTCATATTTTCAAGAGTTGAAAATTTAAGGCATGAATTTACATAACTAACTCATAAACAGCTCCTGACCATAAGATCATCACGAGGATGGTGATCGATCCGGAAGGTTGGTGTACGATCGCTTTCTTAGGATAGATGTGTCTTGAGTCTATGATGTGGAGACACTGGAGTGAGAGTACAGATATTCATTGAGAATGAGAGTACTGAGCGTGACCACCTCAAGCAGTCATAAGAAAGTCTACCTTCTCGTCGATGACTAGCTCGATGCTGCAGCTGTGTGTCTAGTTCTTTGACCTGAGGTACATTGACAGTTCACCTTGAGTGTGTTATAGTTTGACTACACCATAACTCGGTCTCCTAGCCATTCAAAATCTTGAGGTGTATGTTGGCTATAGCATATTCATTGTAGGAACCAAATTGCACCAAGATGGGATCTATCAACCTTGGTAGATAAGAGGAGTAGTCCTATGATGATCGAAAGATCGAGTCCTTAAGTCCATAGCCATGGCAGAGTAAAATAATGGAAAAGAGTTTTTTATTGGGATATCACATCGGACTCGAATCAATCGATTGATTCATATGACTGATGTTGGATTTGACGAGTTCACCTTAACCCTAATTCAGTCGGGACTCATGATTGAGGAACTCAATCACACAGGTAGCTGCACCGAGAGGTTCATCTTCATTTCTAATGTATTGCCACCATATACTGTTAGGTGTCATTGATAGATTTTGAGAGCAATTAGAATGATCTTGATGATCGATCATTCTAATTGTCTGAATCAGAAGAGTTCTGGTCCATCGAAAGGAGTTTCAATGATGTCGATGATGAGATCATAACATGTCTCATTACCATACGAAAATGAACCTAACTGGGTCATACAAATAAGAGTTAGGGTTTGGATGTCATCAATTGAGCTAGCCCAGTTCGATTGATTTGGATTAGATCTAATTAAGTTCAAGAAAATCGTGCTAGCACACGATTGAGCCTAACTTTCTCCTTGTGTAATCTTTTCTATCTCGACTGAGCCAAATATGATTTGACTCACCCAGAGAATCTTGAGAAGATTTTTCACAGTCTGACTAGAGCTAGTCTAGCTCAGAAAGGATTTATCTTAATTCATAAGATGAATTTAAGACAACACCTAATTTCTGTCACCTGCCATTTCCATTTTAGGACATTGGTCAAACATTGACCCATGGACCTTGGACTGAAGGCCACTTGGCAAGAGGTCATTGGAGATTTTTTATGGAGTGTCCACCTACTAAATTGGGCCTCAAAGTGGGTGCCATATTCAGATTGGGCATGTGCTCCAAGTGGATAAGGAAGAGTCCCATGAGATGAGGACTCTGATCCCTTGATTAACTTGGACTGTGGGGCGCAAATCTCACTGTGCTTATCTAGTGTTGCCGCCAACAGTAGGAGGGATTGTGAGAATTCTTATCTGATATAATCAAATGATATTACTCTATCAATCAGAATTTTTTCAGAATTAATTGAAATTTTTTGATTGGTCGAATGATGTGGCACTACATGGCACAGCAGGGTTTATTTAAACCTTGTCTGCGCTTAGGGTTAAGAGACTCTATGCAATAACCAGCAAAAGCCTGAATCCTCTCCACTTCTCCACACCTCCTCTACTCCTCTCCCTCCCCTCTTCACATCTAAGAGGTTGGGCATCCATCTGGTGCTTGTCCAAGGGGTGGTGGCTTCCTGATTAGAAGGCTGCAGAGATTTGTCGAGAAGCTGCTGCTCCAGCTTCAGAAGATCTTTTGAAGATCTTCCAGATCAGATCTAGATATGATTTTTGGAGCAAAAATTCATGAGGAGTAGATGATCTAGATTCTGCTCGAGTGGATACTGGTAGAGGCCAGACGACTGCATGGCTATTTTAGAACCTCGAGCATTGCTACGATCATCTACAGGATAATCTGGTTACCCTAAAGGTATTTCTCTATTCCTCATATTTTTAGATTTAATTTTAGATTTAATATCAGATAATAAGAATTAGATCTAATAGATCTTAGATCTAAAATATCATAGGATAATTTTTTTAAAAAATATTTCGCCCCAGATCTCATTAGATTTGGAAGATCCTACAAAAAAAAATCGATTTTTCCTCCACTAAGATCCTTTTAGATCTATCTCTATAGATCTTTGTACCTGGTATAAAGGATGCTTCACCCAAGTCTTTCATGAAAAACTTATTTGATAGTCAAGTCTTGATCGATTGCATCATTGGGATATCATTCTCAATGAGCAGTATGTCATCAATATACAGAACTAAGAAGATAACAACACTCTCACTTATCTTCTTATACACATATGGTTCATCTTTATTTTTGATAAAACCAAACTCTTTGACTGTCATATCAAATCAGATGTTCCAACTCCTCGAAGCCTGCTTCAATCCATAGATGGATCTCATTTGCTTGTATACTTGATTTGTCCTCCCACTTGAGATAAATTCCTCTAGCTGAGTCATATAGACCTCTTCCTCAAGATTTTCATTGAGAAAAGCGATCTTGACATCCATCTATCAGATCTCATAATCGTAGTATGATGCTATAGCAAGAAAAATCTGGATGGACTTAAGTATAGCCACTGGTGAGAAGGTTTCATCATAGTCAATTTCTTGCTTTTGTCTGAAATATTTCACCACCAACTTAGCTTTGTAGGTTTTTACTTGATCATCTGCTCTGATCTTCTTCTTAAAGACTCTCTTACACCCTATTGGGTATAAAATACCCTCAGCCGAAGTTCGTGATGGGATCGACCCTCGCAGGTCTCTTCCGACTTTCGGCTACTGGTGAATTCCCGTCCCCCCGCCCGGACTCCCATGGGAGCCGGGCTCCGTCACCGACTTCAACTGCTGATAAGCTTCGTCCGGACTCCTACGGGAGCCGGACTTCGCACCTGACTCCCACCGCAAGGAAGACTTCACCCGGACTCCTACGGGAGCCGGGCTCCGTCCATAACTCCTGCCGCAAGGAAGACTCCGCCCGGGCTCCTACGGGAGCCGGACTTCGTCACCCACTTCTACTGCAGGTAAGCCTTGTCCGGACTCCTACGGGAGCCAAACCTCGTCTTTGATTTTAATTGCAGGAAGGCCCCGCCCGGACTCCCGTGGGAGCCGGACTCCGTCACCGACTCCAACTGCTGATAAGCTTCGTCCGGACTCCTACGGGAGCCGGACTTCGCACTTGACTCCCGCCGCAAGGAAGACTTCGCCCGGACTCCTACGGGAGCCGGGCTTCGTCCACAACTTTTGCCGCAAGGAAGACTCCGCCCGGGCTCCTACGGGAGTCGGACTTCGTCACCCACTTCTGCTGCAGGTAAGCCTTGTCCGGACTCCTATGGGAGCTGAACCTCATCTTTGATTTTAACTGCAGGAAGGCCCCGCCCGGACTCCCACGGGAGCCGGGCTCCGTCACCGGCTTCAACTGCTGATAAGCTTCGTCCGGACTCCTATGGGAGCCGGACTTCGCACTTGACTCCCGCCGCAAGGAAGACTTCGCCAGGACTCCTACGGGAGCCGGGCTCCATCTTTGATTTTAATTGCAGGAAGGCCCCGCCCGGACTCCCACGGGAGCCGGGCTCCGTCACCGACTTCAACTGCTGATAAGCTTCGTTCGGACTCCTACGGGAGCCGGACTTCGCACATGACTCCTACCGCAAGGAAGACTCCGCCCGGACTCCTACGGGAGCCGGGCTCCGTCCACAACTCCTACCGCAAGGAAGACTCCGCCCGGGCTCCTACGGGAGCCGGACTTCGTCATCCACTTCTGCTATAGGTAAGCCTTGTCCGGACTCCTACGGGAGCCGAACCTCGTCTTTGATTTTAATTACAGGAAGGCCCCGCCCGGACTCCCACGGGAGCCGGGCTCCGTCACCGACTTCAACTGCTGATAAGCTTCGTCCGGACTCCTACGGGAGTCGGACTTCGCACCTGACTCCAGCCGTAAGGAAGACTCTGCCCGGACTCCTACGGGAGTCGGGCTCCGTCCACAACTGCTGCTACAAGGAAGATTCCGCCCGGGCTCCTACGGGAGCCGGACTTCGTCACCCACTTCTACTACAGGTAAGCCTTGTCCGGACTCCTACGGGAGCCGAACCTCGTCTTTGATTTTAATTGCAGGAAGGCCCCGCCCGGACTCCCATGGGAGCCGGGCTCCGTCACCGACTTCAACTGCTGATAAGCTTCATCCGGACTCCTACGGGAGCCGGACTTCGCACTTGACTCCCGCCGCAAAAAAGACTCCGCCCGGACTCCTACGGGAGCCGGGCTCCGTCCACAACTCCTGCCGCAAGGAAGACTCCGCCCGGGCTCCTACGGGAGCCGGACTTCATCACCCACTTATACTGCAGGTAAGCCTTGTCCGGACTCCTACGGGAGCCGAACCTCGTCTTTGATTTTAATTGCAGGAAGGCCCCGCCCGGACTCCCACGGGAGCCGGACTCTGTCACCGACTTCAACCGCTGATAAGCTCCGTCCGGACTCCCACGGGAGTCGGGCTCCGTCGCCAACTTCAACTGAACTTCGACCGACAAGTCTGAACCCCCTGACAGGCCGTATTAATGGCCACGATTATGCTCCACTCCCTGCGGCGGACCCCGCGTAGCTCCATTACCCCCTGATAGGCCGTATTAACGGCCACGATTCTGCTCCACTCCCTGCAGCGGACCCCGCGTAGCTCCATTACCCCCTGACAGGCCATATTAACGACCACGATTCTGCTCCATTCCCTACGACGGATTCCGTACGATTCCACCACTCCCTGACAAGCCACGACAGTGGACGCCGCTCCACTCCCCATAACTGATTCCACGTGGCGAGCCACAGCGATAGCCACGATTCCGCTCCACTACCCTCCGCAATAAATTCCTCCTGATCCTGGGCGGCCCATGACGGGACGGTTACAGGCGTCACTGTCAATTTGTTGCCCCCTCCGTCTATAAAAGGAGAACCCAGATACGTTATTCTATAAGCTCCATTTTTTACTATCTCAAAACTCTGCTAAAATTTCCATTCGAGCACTCCATTCTTGTTGAGACATAGAACTGACTTGAGCGTTGGAGGGTCTTGCCGGAGCAACCCCACCTCCGGTTTAGACTTCTTTTGCAGGTCCCGGTGGCGACCGCGACTTCCTCGACTCCAGCTTCTCTGGTGCAGGCGGATTTTTGCACCAACAGGATTGGCGCTAGAGGAAGGGGCTGCGAATCTTCGCGGTACCCTTGTTCTTAAAGGAGCGCTCAACGGGACCACCTCCGGCCATCTTCTCTGACACCCGCTCCTCCTTTCCCCCATTGGGTCCTCGCTCGGTTTCTTCTCGCGAAGCATCCGCACAGCTACCCACGATTTCTACAGTCATATTTCGGGCCCCGATCCCGCCTCTGGTTTTTCGGGTCCTGCTTCCTCAGGCAATGGTCGCCGGCATGGAGTGGCCGGACAATCAGCCTCTGATGGATTTCGCCAACACTGTCTCGGGAGGATCCCGGCAGGAAGCAACCAACGCTCCATCCGTATCCCCCAAGCGGCAAAAGACTGAAGAGCCCATAACCTTCACTGAAGAAGATGCCCAGGGAGTTCAGCTCCCTCACAACGACGCGATTGTAGTCTCCATGAATATAGCGAATTACAACGTCCGTCGCATTCTCGTCGACAATGGGAGCTCGGCCGACATCTTGTTCTACGACGCCTTTTCAAGAATGTCCATCCTGGACGGTCATGTGAGACCGATTAGCTCCCCTCTAGTAGGGTTTATCGATGATGCTGTTCCGACGGAAGGAATGATAGCTTTGACTGTGGTCGCAGGTCGACATCCAAGGCAATCCAGGGCTCTGATGAATTTCTTGGTGGTGAAGGCACCGTCAGCCTACAATGCAATTCTTGACCGACCTGGCCTCAATACTCTCCGAGCCATCGTGTCAACCTACCATTTGAAGTTGAAATTCTCCACCAGCCAGGGGATCGGGGAGATCCGGGGAGACCAAGCCTTGGCCAGGCACCGCTACAGCATAGCCTTGCAAGGAAGCGACCAATCTGGCCCCTGTCCCGTTGATGGGTTGGATGCGCGTGATGACCTCATCGAAGAGAGGGGCCCCCGATTGAGGATCTGGTACCAATCCCTTTGAACGACGGGAACGCGGAGCATGTAGCGATGATCGGCTCGAACCTGGAGGAGGAGGTGCGGACGTGTCTCATCGATTTTCTATGAAGGAATGCGGACGCTTTCGCTTGGGTCCCAGCAGATATGCCAGGGATCAACACGGAAGTCATGGAGCATCGCCTGACCGTCGATCCAAAGCATCGACCGACGAAAGAAAAAATCTGAAGTCATGCCCCGGAGAGGCAGAAGGCGATAGCCAAAGAAGTGGACAAGCTCCTTAAAGCCGGATTCATTAAGGAAGTCAATTATCCTGATTGGATTTCCAACGTTGTCCTAGTCAAAAAAGCAAATGGTAAGTGGAGAATGTGCATAGACTTCAAAAAGCTAAATAAGGCCTATCCAAAGGACAGCTACCCCCTTCCCAGAATCGATCAGCTAGTGGATGCGACCTCGGGCCATGAGCTCCTCACCTTCATGGATGCGTTCTCCGACTACAATCAAATCAGAATGGCACCGAAAGATGAAGAAAAGATCGCTTTCATTACTAATCGTGGCCTTTACTGCTACAGGGTCATGCCTTTCAGCCTCAAAAATACGGGCGCAACTTACCCACGGTTGGTGAACAAAATCTTCAAGGAGCAGATTAGCCGTAACATGGAGGTCTACGTGGACGATATGCTTGTAAAGAGCAAATCTTCCAGGGATCATGTCACCGACCTTGAGGAGACCTTCGACGCTCTCCGAAAATATAGAATGAAGCTGAACCCAACTAAATATGCTTTCAGGGTAACCTCGGGAAAGTTCCTGGGCTTCATGGTGTCGGGGTGTGGGATCGAGGCCAATCCAGAGAAAATTCGCGCCATCCAGGAGATGACCGCTCCAAAGTCGATAAAAGAAGTTCAGCGCCTCACGGGGAGGATAGCGGCCCTGAATCGCTTTGTCGCAAGGTCGGTCGAGTGGTGCTTGCCCTTTTTTCAAACCCTCGAGCTGTCCAAGAACTTTTGTTGGACCTCCGAGTGCCAACAGGCATTCGAGGAGCTAAAGAGCTACCTCGTCTCACCCCCGCTGTTGGCAAAGCTGGAGCCTGGGGAAGAACTATTTTTATACCTGGCGGTCTCTCCCATGGCTTTCGCGGCCGTCCTTGTCAAAGAAGAGGCGAAGGTCCAGAGGCCGATCTACTACATCAGCCGCGCTTTGAGGGACATCGAGATCAGGTACACCAAATTAGAAAAACTGACTTATGCCTTGTTGATCACAGCCCGGAGGCTCCGGCCCTACTTTCAAGGACACACCGTGACGCTACTCACTGATCAACCGATTAAGGCGATTTTGCACCGGGTGGACGCCTCTAGAAGGATGGCAAAGTGTGTGATCGAGCTCACAGAATTCGACATCAACTATCGACCCAGGCCAGCAGTGAAGGCCCAAATACTGGCAGATTTCATAGTGGAGTATACTATCCCGGAGGAGACTGAATCTGAACAAAGCGAAATTGACGACTTGAAGTTCCGACCGAACTCCCCCAAAGAAGAAGCGGATCCCTCTGATCACTTTTGGGCCCTCTATGTGGATGGGTCTTCCAACATGTCAGGCGCGGGTGCAGGCCTAATCTTGGTTAGTCCGGAGGGAATCATCGCGGAGTACGCTTTGCGTTTCAAGTTTCCCACGACAAACAATGGAGCAGAATATGAAGCTCTGATTGCAGGACTAAGGGGCGCCAAAGAGCTTGGAATAGACCGGCTCCGGGTCCACAGTGACTCCCAACTAGTAGTGGGACAGGTCAGCGGAAGTTACGAAGCGCGGGAGGACAGTATGGCCAAATACCTCGAAAGGGTAAAGGAGCTCGTCCCCGCCTTTAGCAGCTTCAATATCAAACAGATCCTGAGATTGAAAAATACCAGGGCTGACCTTCTCTCCAGGCTGGCAACGCTGGCTCCGGTCGAACTACCCCGGGGCGTTCTCTTTGAAGTTCTAGAGCGCCCGAGTACAGAAGAGTCGCGGCCCGTGATGGAGATTGACTACGAGCCCTGCTGGGTCGACCCCCTGATAATCTATCTCAGAGATGGAGTTCTCCCCCAGGACGCGAAAGAAGCTCGGAAACTCCGGAACCAAGCCTCCCGGTACATCCTTTATGAGGGCAAATTGTACAAGAGATCATACTCTCTGCCCCTCTTAAAGTGCCTCCGGCCTTCGGAGGCTGACTACGCCTTGTGGGAAGTGCATGAAGGAATCTGCGGGAACCATTTGGGGGCTAGATCTTTATCCCACAAGTTGCTCCGTCAAGGATATTACTGGCCGACAATGCATCATGATTCGATCGAATATGTCAGAAAGTGCAATCGATGCCAGAAATATACTAACGTCCAGAGACAGCCCGCCACCGAGCTCACGCCCTTGAGTGCCCCATGGCCTTTCGCGCAGTGGGGGATGGATATCCTTGGCCCTTTTTCTATGGCGTCTGGATAGAGGAAGTTCCTCCTTGTAGCGATCGACTACTTCACCAAATGGGTTGAAGTCGAACCACTAGCAAAAATCACAGAAGCAAAAGTGCAAGATTTCGTCTGGAAGTCAATTGTGTGTAGATTTGGTCTGCCCAAGACCCTGATCACTGATAATGGACGGCAATTCATGGGAGCAAAATTTGTCAAATTCTGTGAAGATCTAAACATCTCCCACAACTTCACATCGGTAGCCCATCCTCAGGCAAACGGCGAGGCTGAGGTGACTAACAGAACCCTTCTACAGGGGATTAAGACAAGGCTCTAAAAGGCGAAGGAAACTTGGGCGGACGAACTTTATCATGTGCTGTGGGCATACCGAACTACCCAAAGGCTGCCCAACGGGGGAAACCCCCTTTGCTTTGACCTTCGGTACGGAGGCCGTCATCCCAATTGAGCTTAAACTCCCATCGACGTGAGTCGTAGCATTCGATGAACACCAAAACTCGCGAGGTCTTAAAGCCAACCTCGACCTGCTGGAAGAAAGACGGGAGACAGCTCAGGTTCGAATGGCAGCCTACAGACAGAAAGTCGCTCGATACTACAATGCTCGGGTCAAGAACAAAGTCTTTAAAGCAGGAGATCTAGTACTTCGACGAGCCGCTGTCTCGCTGCCTCAGGATTGAGGGAAGCTCGCCCCAAACTGGGAAGGCCCGTACGAGATCAAAGAAGTAGTTCGGCCCGGGACTTATTATCTTAAGGAGCTCGGAGGAGCCGACCTCCCGCGACCATGAAGCTCGGAGAACTTACGAATGTACTACCAATAACTTCATTTTAATTAAGAGTTGTATATCTGCATATCTTTGGTACTATTCTACATCCACAGGACAATCCAAACAAATTGTCTCGAATGCGAGAGGGAAACCTCATCCCGACAAGGTCGAAGGCTCGGTTTCCTTTAGACCGGATGGGGGGAGAGGCCCTACAATGCCCATATACACCCCCACAGCCCTGTTAGGGACAGGAAGAGAACCTCGCCCTAACTTGAGCAAAGTCGAAGGCCCGGTTCCCTTTAGACCAGATGGGAGGAGAGGCCCTACAATGCCCATATGCGCCCCCACAGCCCTGTTAGGGACAGGAGGAGAACCTCGCCCTAACTTGAGCAAAGTCGAAGGCCCGGTTCCCTTTAGACCGGATGGGGGGAGAGGCCCTACAACGCCCATATGCGTCCCCACAGCCCTGTTAGGGACAGGAGGAGAACCTCGCCCTAACTTGAGCAAAGTCAAAGGCTCGGTTCCCTTTAGACCAGATGGGGGAGAGGCCCTACAACGCCCATAGGCACCCCCACAGTCCTGTTAGGGACAGGAGGAGAACCTCGCCCTAACTTGAGCAAAGTCGAAGGCCCGGTTCCCTTTGGACCGGATGGGGGAAGAGGTCCTACAGCGCTCGCAGGCACCTCCACAGCCCTGTTAGGGACAGGAGGAGAACCTCGCCCCAACTTGAGCAAAGTCGAAGGATCAGCTCTCTTTAGGTCGGAAGGTGGGAAGGGCCCGGCAACGCCCATATGTACGGCCACGGCCGTGCTAGAGACAAGGGGAGGGACTTCCCCCAGTGGCCCCCTCGCGATAGACCGTGTCTGGACTCCTACAGGAGCCGGGCTCAGTCCACAACTTCTACTACAAAGGAGATTCTGTCCGGACTCCCACAGGAGCCGGACTCTGCCACCAAATTCGACTGCTGGCAAGCTCCGTCTGGACTCCTACGGGAGCCGGACTTCGCACTTGACTTTGATTGCAGGAAGACTCCGTCCGGACTCCCACAGGAGCTGAACGACGTCCTGACTCCACCTACGGGAGCTGAACTCCCGTAACCCCCCCAAGAGCGGAAGAAAAATTCCAAGCAAAAAAAAAAAAAAAAGGAGAGGAGATGAAGGGAATGCAATCGTAGCCACGGCAAAGGAAAAAATTCGGCAGACAATGGTTCGACGCAAAGTACGGATAAGGTAACAAAATCTCTCCCCCATTTTTCGACTAACAAAACATACGTTACAAGACCCGGAGGGCCGGAAAAGAATACATTATTACAAGGCTCGAGCACACGGCTTGGAAGGGATACACCGGAGGTCACTTCAAGCTGCAAACTTCTCTTCCTGTTTCTGTCCTTCCCAGCCACATTTTCCAGTACGTGTGACAAGCTTGTCGGCTCTCGCCCCCACCTTGTTCCGCTCCACCTCCGAAATCTCAATTCTAGGAGGAAAAGGATGGGATAGATTCCAGGGGGCAGTAAGGGTAACGGTAGCGGCGATGAAGACCTGTTTCAAGAAGAGCCGGAGTTACCCCGGAAGCAGCAATGGCGCTGGAGATATGCGCCATCACCAAATGCTCCACGACAACCATCGTCCAAAGTGTTCTGGCAAGGTCGGCATGCGCTACTTCCACCGTCCCCGCAACAAGTTTTACTGCCCCACCATTGGCGCCGACCGCTTCTGGTCCCTCGGCCCCGACGACATCAAGGATTTCGCCACAGCTTGTGATGACAGCTTTGCCCTCTTGACCGGTGTCACCCCGTCTTGCTACTCCAAAATTCTCAGGCAGAACATCTTCACCGGTTGTCCCCGTTATTGAACCCCTATTGTTGAAGGAATCCTCCCTCGAGCCCCCTTTAAAGCGACAGGAACCTTCAGCGGCCGCCCGACGATCGGAGAACTCGCAGACTGCTGTTCTCCTCCTTGTGCTCTTCCAAGTCCATGGCATCCTCTTGAGGTTGGCCTCCGGGGCAGAGGCCCTTGCGGTGGAACCCTTTAGAAAGGAATCGGGGGGCTGGAAACGGCAGAGAGACGGCAAAGACCAGCGTGGAGGATGCTTAGAGTCAGCAGGGGCACCGATGGAGTGGCTAAGTGGCTAAGCTCTCAGGCGAAAGAAGGGTGTCGTCCTTTAGACGAAGTAAAGCCCCCGGAGGAAGGGTGGGGGGTTTAAATAGGCAACGAAACCTGGCGTAATTATGATGGCAGGTGCCCCTAGGCCAGCCAGTGCCCACCACGTGTCCCACTCGCCGCGACCCGAAGTTGACCGTTTGCAAACTTTTATGGCGCGATGCTTGGGATCACATCCCGGTGGGAGTTCCGAAAAGACTCTTCGGATTGCCCTAATCGGAAAAAGGGTTCCAGCATGAGTGCATTAAATGCAGACATATCCGAGGATGGTTGCGCGTGGACATCAGAGGGAGAACTTCAGCTGCGATAACCTCACTGCACTTTTTTCATTCGAAATTCAAACTCGAAAGTGGGGGGACTGGTGTTGGGTATAAAATACCCTCGACCAAAGTTCGTGATGGGATCGACCCTCGCAGGTCTCTTCCGACTTTCGGCTACTGGTGGTGAATTCCCGTCACCCCGCCCGGACTCCCACGGGAGCCGGGCTCCGTCACCGACTTCAACTGCTGATAAGCTTCGTCCGGACTCCTACGGGAGTCGGACTTCGCACCTGACTCCCGCCGCAAGGAAGACTCCGCCCGGACTCCTACGGGAGCCGGGCTTCATCCACAATTCCTGCCGCAAGGAAGACTCCGCCCGGGCTCCTACGGGAGCCAGACTTCGTCACTTACTTCTGCTGCAGGTAAGCCTTGTCCGGACTCCTACAGGAGCCAAACCTCATCTTTGATTTTAATTACAGGAAGGCTTCGCCCGGACTCCCATGGGAGCCGGGCTCATGGGAGTCCGGGCTCCGTCACTGACTCCAACTGCTGATAAGCTTCGTCCGGACTCCTACGGGAGCCGGACTTCGCACTTGACTCCCGCCGCAAGGAAGACTTCGCCCGGACTCCTACGGGAGCCGGGCTCTGTCCACAACTCCTGCCGTAAGGAAGACTCCGCCCGGGCTCCTACGGGAGCCGGACTTCGTCACCCACTTCTGCTGCAGGTAAGCCTTGTCCGGACTCCTACGGGAGCCGAACCTCATCTTTGATTTTAACTGCAGGAAGGCCCCGCCCGAACTCCCACGGGAGTCGGGCTCCGTCACCGGCTTCAACTGCTGATAAGCTTCGTCCGGACTCCTACGGGAGCCGGACTTCGCACTTAACTCCCGCCGCAAGGAAGACTCCGCCCAGACTCCTACGGGAGTCGGGCTCCGTCTTTGATTTTAATTGCAGGAAGGCCCCGCCCGGACTCCCACGGGAGTCGGGCTCCATCACCGACTTCAACTGCTGATAAGCTTCGTCCGGACTGCTACGGGAGCTGGACTTCGCACTTGACTCCTGTCGCAAGGAAGACTCTGCCCAGACTCCTACGGGAGCCGGGCTCCATCCACAACTCCTGCCGCAAGGAAGACTCCGCCCGGGCTCCTACGGGAGCCAGACTTCGTCACCCACTTCTGCTGCAGGTAAGCCTTGTCCGGACTCCTACGGGAGCCAAACCTCATCTTTGATTTTAATTGCAGGAAGGCCCCGCCCGGATTCCCATGGGAGCCGGGCTTCGTCATCGACTTCAACTGTTGATAAGCTTCGTCCGGACTCCTACGGGAGCCAGACTTCACACCTGACTCCCACTGCAAGGAAGACTCCGCCCGGACTCCTACAGAAGCCGAGCTCCATCCACAACTCCTGCTGCAAGGAAGATTCCGCCCGGACTCCTACGGGAGCCGGACTTTGTCACCCACTTCTACTGCAGGTAAGCCTTGTCCGGACTCCTACGGGAGCCGAACCTCATCTTTGATTTTAATTGCAGGAAGGCCCCGCCCGGACTCCCACGGGAGCCGGGCTCCATCACCAACTTCAACTACTAATAAGCTTCGTCCGGACTCCTACGGGAGTCGGACTTCGCACTTGACTCCCGCCGCAAGGAAGACTCCGCCCGGACTCCTACGGGAGCTGGGCTCCGTCCACAACTCCTGCCACAAGGAAGACTCCGCGCAGGCTCCTACGGGAGCTGGACTTTGTCACCCACTTCTACTGCAGGTAACCCTTGTCCGGACTCCTACGGGAGCCGAACCTCGTCTTTGATTTTAATTGCAGGAAGGCCCCGCCCGGACTCCCACGGGAGCCGGGCTCCGTCACTGACTTCAACCGCTGATAAGCTCCGTCTGGACTCCCACGGGAGCCAGGCTCCATCGCCAACTTCAACTGAACTTTGACCGACAAGTCTGAACCCCCTGACAAGCCATATTAACGGCCACGATTCTGCTCCACTCCCTGCGGCGGACCCCGCGTAGCTCCATTACCCCCTGACAGGCCGTATTAACGGTCACGATTCTGCTCCACTCCCTGTGGTGGACCCCGCGTAGTTCCATTACCCCCTGACAGGCCGTATTAACAGCCACGATTCTGCTCCATTCCCTGCAGCGGATTCCATACGATTCCACCACTCCCTGACAAGCCACGACAGCGGATGCCACTCCACTCCCCGTAACTGATTCCACGTGGCGAGCCACAGTGATAGCCACGATTCCGCTTCACTACCCTTCGCAATAAATTTCTCCTGATCCTGGGCGGCCCATGACAGGACGGTTACAGGCGTCACTGTCAATTTGTTGCCCCCTCCATCTATAAAAGAGGAACCCAGATACGTTATTCTATAAGCTCCATTTTTTACTATCTCAAAACTCTGCTAAAATTTTCGTTCGAGCACTCCATTCTTGTTGAGGCAGAGAACTGACTTGAGCGTCGGAGGGTCTTGCCGAAGCAACCCCACCTCCGGTTTAGACTTTTTTTGCAGGTCCCGGTGGCGACTGCGACTTCCTCGACTCCAGCTTCTCCGATGCAGGCAGATTTTTGCACCAACACACCCTATTGGGGTCACATCCTCAGGCGCATCAATCAATATCCACACTTGGTTGGTGTACATTGAGTCCATCTCAGATTTAGCTATTTATCTGAGTCCCTACTCATGACAACTTCTGAATAGATCAGTGGATCATCATCCTGAATGATGTTGATCGAATTATCATTCTCAATGATAAAACTATATCTCAGAGGTGCTTGACGCACTCTATCTAACCTTTAGAGAGAAGGTGTGTATTATAGATGTACCTCATCCTTGGGTACTTCTGATTGAGGATCTTCTTGTGGTTCAACCATAGGTATTTCTAGATTAGTTTATAGATTCTGAAGTTCTGTAAGTTCAATATTCCTCCCACTGCCTCCTTCTTGGATGAATTTATTTTTCAAAAAAATGACGTGCCTATTAACAAATACCTTTTGTTCAGTAAGGTGGTAGAAGTAGTATCCATTAGTTTCCTTAAGATACCCTACAAATCTACATTTATCTGATCTAGTACTAAGCTTGTGTCCAAAAATATTTTTGATATAAACAGAACAGCCCCAAATCTTAAGATGTTTAAGATTAGGCTTCCTTCCTTTCCATATCTCATATGGTGTGCTTGCAATAGACTTTGAAGGTACCTTATTTAAAATATATGCAGTAGTCCCTTGGGCATATCTCCAGAAAGATATTGAAAGATTAGTGAAGCACATCATGGACCGCACCATATTCATTAAAGTGCGATTTCTCCTGTCTGCTACACCATCTAACTGGGGTGTATAAGAAGGGATCCATTCAGAGAGAATATCTTTACTTTTAAGGTGATCAAGAAATTCATTAGATAAGTACTCTCCTCCTCGATCAGATCGAAAAATTTTGATACTTTTTCAGTTTGTTTCTCGACCATACTTTGATACTTCTTGAACTTATCAAAGGCTTCGGATTTATGTTTCAAAAGATACACATATCCGAACCTTAATAGATCATCTGTAAAGATGATAAAATAGGAGTATCCTTCTCTAACTTGAGTTATCATCAGTCCACATATATCTATATGTATCAAGACTAACAACTTATTTGCCCTCTCTCCATGTTCAGAAAATAGAGTCTTGATTATCTTACCTATGAGACAAGAATTACAAGTTCCCAATAATTCATAATCATATAGGTCAAAAAATTCTTCTTTGTATAACTTGTTTATCTTGGACTCAATAATATAATCAAGATGGCAATGCCAGAGATATGCGATATTCATATCTTCTCTCTTTTTTTTCATATTTTTTTCAATATAAAAAATATTTTCATTGAGTGCGAGAATTAAAAGATTATTATCAATATAACTACTGCCATAAAATTTATTAAAAAAGAAAATGTAGCATTCATTTCCCATCAGCCTTATTTTATAACCTTGTTTTAACAACAAAGGTATAGAAATAATGTTTCTAATGACTTTTGATATGTAATAATAGTCTTTCAATTCTAAAATTTTGCTTGAAGGCAAATCAAGCACACAGGTTCTCATTGCCTCTGTGCTAATGGACTCTCTACTTGCGCAATAAAGCTCAAGGTTACCTCTCTTCAGACTTTTGATATTTTGTAGTCGCTATAATGAATTACAAATATACGATCCATAGGTGGTATCCAATACCCAAGTATCAGAGTCTGAGCCACTCAATGAAAAATAGGTCTGTATCATATACACACTTTTTGATGCTGTATTTGCACCTTGCTTCAAACTTGCAATTATTCTCTCAACATCCAAATTTGCCACAAATAATATTCATATGAATATTTTTTGCCTTCTCATTATTACTGACCAATCTAGGGTTAGAAATATCAAGAATATCAGAGTTCATCTCTAATACAAACCTAATTTGCAAGTTCTTCAACCAATCCACATAGTTGAGATCGATCAATATATTTTTATTCATAGTTTCATGCAGTGAAAATAAAAAAGCCATAATGTAGACTTAAATCTATATAAATAAAGAACAATAGTATAAGCAGACCACTCATGTTTGACATACATAACTAGATGAGGTCTTTTAATCTAGTTATATTTCTCACTATTTTATCAGATACCATAGTCCTCTCCTATGGTAAATGAGAAATTCTAATTTAATTTCTTAATAGGGTTGAGATTCTAATCCCTCAATGAAGTCTTGTGGATATCACAATAAACCTCAATGAGTTCAAAGGTAGGAAAACTTATTCAATTGCATCTTATGAAACTCTCAACATAATCCTCACCTCTAAAAATACTCATAGCCTTATGGATATATAACAAACTATAGTATTTTTAGTTAAGTCAGACCTTTCATTTTCATACAGCCATATCTGAAAAAATACTGCCCTTGTGGATATCACAACAAAGCAACATATCCAAATATACCATAAAGCATATAATGTGCATCAAGACAAACCCACATTAATCCCCATAGCAAGCCTAGTGGATATCACAACAAATCTATTATGATTTTTGACAAGGTATTGACTAGGCATGAAGGAAGACATATGTAGTGTTCAAAATACTGAGCTACTTTTATTCAAGATTCAAACTAATCCAATTGGCTAGAAAAGTGTTAAGATTAATGGGGTCTTCCCGTTGCTTTTCTTAGACATCAATAAAATTAGCCAAGCCAGCAATGAAAATAATTAAATAACCACCGCACTTGAAACACTCCTTAAACACTAAATAATTAATCGATTCAAGAAATAGATTAGCTACTGGTTCACAATACTACGACTTAATATGATTTTTATGAGGACTTTAATGATCTCAAGCATATACTAATTCAATCAATCACAATGATGCACTATTATAATTGTATCTTAACAATCATAACAACTAATCATAGCATCCAATCATATCTCTAGGATACAAAAATATAATCATATAACATGATTATAACTAAGCATTTCAAGTATATCACATATGCATGAAGTTCTAATAACATGTATGAATACAAAAAACTCTTTTCATGGTTTTTCTTCTTGGGACATCATAGTGGCACCCCTACACACCATAAGAGTACCCTATGAAATAGAAAGAGAGGGTCTGTGAACCTTGCTTGCTCTTATGACTGGATAGCTTGGTGATGAATCTCAATTAGAGTACTAAACTACCAAAAAAGATTCTATATATACATCATGTATTTTATATTTAAAACGTATCTCTAAGACATGCTACGGTTTTAATGTTCAATCGGGTTCAACCCTTGACTCGACTTGAACCAAACGAAAAATCCATGCTTGATTACAATCAAGATAATAATTTAACCTATGATTATATAGATTAAGGTAAGCTCTGATACCACTATTGGATTTTAGTGGTGCAGCCGAAGGATTAGGTGTTTAAAAATTTTATTTGAAACACCTGATACATCGAAAACTCTAATACCAAAAAACCCTTGACTATAATAATCAAAGTACAATAAATTAAATTTGGATAAGAAGAATATCTGTAGTGCTAATCCCAATTTTCACAAGGTATCTAAGTGTTCATCCTCCAACGATGATCCACACAAAAATTGAATCAAAGATAGCACTCCTCATTCACCTTGCTTCAAGAGTTCTAGCCCCTGAAACTTGACTAGCCTCGTACCGATCAAGTTTCTCCAAGAACTTGACTCAACCCTCTTAGACCATCCTCTGAACTTTTGATTCTCCTTCTTTAGGACCTTCACAACCCTTGTTAGAACCAGATAAGGCTTTATCTTAAATCCCAAAGTCTTGTCCTAAAACTAAGATAGGTTGTAAGAAAGAAGGGAGAGCTACGGAGAGAAATTAGAAATCTTTTTTGAATGCATTGGACACTCTGCACCCAGACTCTTTTATAGCCATCAAAGGGGCACCAAAAAGAGAGGGACACACTTCATCCAAGAGGCTTATCTAATCAGATTATCAGAGATAAGAGTTCCTTCAAGCAAAAGGACTCTTATCATCGATACGCTGATCTGCACCTGCACCTGCACCTACACACACGATCAGAGAAGGGATATTTTCGCATCACTTCTCAAATCAAAAAAATCCATAAAAATTCATGTGGATAGGAGACTCATTTCTAATTTCAGAAAACTTGATATGGTGATAAAATTCTTATGAAAAGATGCTATCCTCATACCTCTTCTTGCAAGTTTTGATCACCACATGCACGCACGCGAGGAAATTTCTAACATCCGTTTGGCCATCTGATAAGTCTAAAAAAATTCCAAAAAAATTATCAAAAATAGATTATCAAATTTAAAACATTATTAAAAAAATTATTCCAATTTTAAAATATTTTATTAGGAGAAGGACTCTCCAAACCATGGAGAGACCTGATGCTTCATCCCACACACACGAGACATCCTTCTCATTTCTAATTATTCTCCACCCCAAAATTTTCAAAAAAAATCCATCTCATGCTTTGAGATGTGCACCAGAGAATGAAGGATGATGTGAGCTAATCACACACATCTTAATCCCATGCCAGAAAGACTCTTTTCTTTTGCTCACGCCAACATGCACACATTGAATCTGATTTGTGCCAGGAGTCCTTCACTCTTCATAATTGGCAATAATTTGGGATTTGATGCCCCAATTTGGGCTGCTTCCAGGTGGCATGACCTGATCTAAATGTCCACTAAATTAGGCTAGCTAATTAGCAAGGGATGAGACCAAATTGATCTCCAAAGGAGCTTGGGTTTCCACACGTGCTAGCATGCATACTGGAATCCTGATTGAATCCAAAATTTCAATCAACCTTTTTCAAAAGGGTCTTTGGCCAATTTTTATATGTGTGTGATCCATTGAGTTTCACATCTAGCTAGCAGTAGATCCGGATATAAGTTAACCAATTTAGGTCCAATTGAGCTAACCCAAGCTCAACAATTAGAATCCTTTCTAATTGATGATCGAATTAAACTCTTTAATTCGATCAAACCTATAAGTCAAGATTAACGTCTAGTAATGTATCATGACTATCTAAAAGATATAAAATTTAGTAGAAATATCAAATATATCCTTCAGTGGTAAGTTACCATGCAATTCAATTCTTCGATCATCCTTACTCCATGAATATATTCATGAGTATGGAATCATATCAAACTCAAACATATATTCATATCGATTCTCAATTAACCAATGATGACTTTGATAAAGAAGCATTGGAAACTCTTTCTAATCTCTTTTCTACTTTTGGCCAAAAGATTTTTTTTGAATCATCTAGGATTGAGAATACACAGGATGCGATCTCCTCTTTCCAGGAGTGATCGATTCTATATTGACCTATTCAAACCTCCATACATACTCCACCATATCTAGGACACCCCATACATATCTTAATACTATGCCTAGGTATGAACCAAAATATGGGTTCATGTGCACAAGATTCTTTGGTGGTCTTAGGTTTAAGGATCACTTGTACAACTCCCACTTAGAGAATCATCTTTAACATGCAAGTAAGGCTTCCATAAGATGTTCTCTTTCATCGAGTCAATTTAGTAGACTCATTTTTCAAATGAGCACCCACATCCTTGTATTAGTGTCCCATACATAAGTGGCTAGTGAGATCTATCACCCTCTCCATCGAGTATACATAAGATGTGCCAGTCTATCCAGAATATTGATCCACGACTCAATGCTCCTACGATCAGAAATATTTAAGATTAGGATTTTAAGGTTTTAGGTCTCACTAGCATGACCCATTCATATCTCCTAAAATTATTGACCTAATCTTTGGGATTCATCATAATCTTAGACATAATAAGATACAGCTATAATGATGAATCAATACCTCATTTTATTATCAAATAATAAATATCATTATATGAGTTAAAAAATTACAAATAAAAATTCCATCGTAACATACTTGTGGTTGACTTATAGGGTACTCTTCTTTCAGCTATTGACCACACTCCTTAGTTAAGCCTGATCCACCATTCACAAGTAGGTACAAAGCTATCATTGGATCCCTTACCTAACAGTTATTGGGCCCAACCCCATCCTTATCCTGGAGCAACTCTTTGCTAATAGAGTGGTTGCGTGTTTTCGATGTGACTGAACTACTGTAACTAGTCAAGAACAATCAACACCAGTAGCATGTCCGCACATCTACAATGGTGGAAGACCTATGGACTTAATATTTATGGAGAGGTTTAGGTTTAGATCTCATCTAATCAGTCATCATACAACCAATCTAATTGATATGGGCTAAACCAAAAATATCGAGCAACCTAATTGAAGACTCAATCTTCTAAATTGGTCAGGTAAGTAGAGATCGATGGGGATCCTCTGGTTGCTTGCCTTAGACACCAATAAATTGGTCAGATCAGCTAATGGAACCAATTAAATAACCACATCTCAATTACTTGTCTTAGACACCAATAGATCAATTGATCCAAATAGGTTAACTCAAGCGAATCAGGCTCAAACCATCGAGCCAAATTAGATCTTTAGGTTAATCAATTCTACATATGAGATTCAATTGATTCGATCAATAATAATTACATGATTATTAAACTTAATTGATCTAACCTTAATCAATACTTAACTCGATTTGATCAATTACTTAATCGAATTAGACCTGTATCATTCAAATCAAAAATCCTAGATGCAATCCAATTACACGACCTAATTTTTGATTTTTCCATAACCAAAACCCTCATGCACAAATACAAATTTTAAATTTCAAAATTCAATTTCAGATCTAAATTCTTTGGATGAAAGGTAAGTTTTAAATCATAAAAATAATTTTTAGATTTAACATACAAACATATATCTCATATATGCATATAAAATTCAGATCTAAATAAAAATTTAGATCATATTGAAAGTAATTTTATGACCTAAATATGCAATTATATATCTCATATATAAATTATGAATCAGATCATATAAAATTTTAGGTTTATGCATGCATCTACATATCATGTGAACATGAACTAAAAATCGTTCTAGATCAAAATTCAGATCTATGCATGCTTTGATATATCAACTATATATTATAAAATTAAACTCAAAATTAAATTTTAGATTCAAAGTATTCATCTATATATCTCAGGTATCAAGAAAAAATCAGGTTTTGAAACTCTTTTCAAAACATGTATGATAATTTCATGCATATGAAATCCGTAGCTTTGATACCACTATTGAAATTTGTATGTTAGGACATGTATGTGTGTTTCAAAATTTTATTTTCTAAGCACCATAATAGAATAGTAGATTAAAATATATTTAATCTATATCATACATGCATAAAAATATAAACCATAAAAATCTACTTTATATGCTGAAATTGTATATATGCTGAAATTTAATATGTGATCGAATCACATACCTGTTTCGTAATTCCTTTCTTCAAATCTGGATCTGAAAGAGAAAAAATTTTCTCTTAGCGTATGTATAATTTAACATGTGATCACAAATGCTCAGTCTGTATGGGTATCCACTCGGGATCAGCTTGGAACAGCCCTCTTAAAATTGATTTTTCTTCTCTAAGAAAATTCAACCTGCGAATCTAAACGAAGCCTAGATCATGATCAACTCTTTGATCTCTTTCTTTGATCTTCTTCTTCTCTTCTTCTCTTACCTTCTTCTTTTGATTTATGCTGCTACCATGAGATAGAAAATAGCAAAGGAGGGACGCCCAACAGCCTTGGGTGTGGAAGAAAGTGGGACGCCCCAAAAGGGGTGTGGCATGTGGACATCCAAGGAGAAGAGAGGGAGAGAGGAAGAGAGGGCACGGTGGGTCTCCTTAGGGGCATGTGGGCTAATAGTTTTTATGCCTAGGGATCTTAGGGGAGGTTCCTTTAAATAGATATACGGATTGAATTCTATTCAATCTCGTAATACAAGTCCTACTTGCATTAGGTTTCCTTATAACTTAAGTTATACAACTTCCTTAAGAAAATTTATTAGGTGCCAACAATTGGAGCCCTTGCACCCACTAATTCACATCCTCTTTTGCACCCAAGGGACACCCCAATTATGATTCACATACCCTCTAAAGATGGGACACATCCAACTTGATCAAATTAAGGTGGCGCCCCATCTTAACTATCAAGAGAATAAATTAAGGACTTTGCATCCTTAATTTATTTGATCTAAAATCTTAGACATCTAACAATTGGAGTCTAATGAATCTAATTCATTTAGATTATTAATAGATAATTAAGTTTGAATTATCTTATCAAATAAAAAATCCAAACGTAAAGAGAAAATAGGATCCAACCATGTGCTAGCAAGGTTACCTTGAATCCAATCGAATTTCTCTAAATCCAATTGATACTTCATAAGTCCAATTGCTAATTTCAGACCTAATCTCTTTGTTGTATGATCCCATAGATTCAATTCTATATGGTAGTGAGATATACAATGATCTCTATAAAGTATTATTGAAACTCTTTTTAATAGGTCAGAACAATTCCACTCTAACTCATCAAGGATTGTTGATCCAGAACAACCCTAGTAAGCTTTCACAATCCACTAGTGACACCTAGCAGTATGTAGTGACAATCCAATAGAACTAAAATAAATCTCAAGGTGTAGTTAACGTGTGATTCAGTTTCTCTATCGTGAGTCCCGATTAGATGGCAGATCATGGATAAATCGTCAAACCTCAACATCAGTCATATGATAGATTTGATTAGCTCAAGTCCAATTGTGACTTCTATAGAAATTTTTTTTCATCAATCACACTACTGTGACCACAGACTCTGGGACTTAGTCTTTCAAATCTCATAAGACTACTCTTCTCTATCAGGATTGATAGATCCCATTTTGATGCGCACCCTACTCCTACAGTGGACTAACTATCATCAACATCCACTACAATGACTCATTGAGACCCATGTTTATGTGTTAATCAAATTTCAGCAGCCTCATTGTGAGTAGTAGTACTATCTCAGATCAAAAGATCAGTCGCATAACTACAACATCGAGACAATTATCGATGATCGAATAGAAATCCAAATGATCTCCGTATGGTCACGCTCAATACTAGTTGTTCTCTAACAACTATCCGCACTTATTGTCCAGTGTCTTTGTACTATAGACTAGAGACTCATCTATCTCAAAGAAAGCGATCTGTGCACTGGTCTATCCAGATCGATCATCATCCTCATGATGATTCTATGATCGGAAGCATTTAGGAAATAAATACGTATCTTTAATTCTCAACACTTTGAGAATATATATCGAAAGTTAATTTCATGGATGATTCAAGAATACATCACGCTTGAATGAAAAATAAATTTATCTTTTTATTGATTAAATTAATATATTAAGTATAAAATTGTGTCCTAAATTTATTACAATATGTCAGCCATATTAGCTTCTAGGATATACATCTAACAGTTGACTCAGTGGCATTAGACTGAAAGTACTGCTTTATATCTTTTATTCTTTTTCAGACTGAGTCAGCTCAGATTTTCATTGGGTCGACTCAGTTGGCGTGCCAAGCATGCCAAATACTATTTTTTAGCCTTCCTTCTTCAAATTAATTTCTAGACTAGACTTGCCTTCTAAAATTGATTTAATCGTCATTAAAACTCTTTAAATTTGAATTACTCATAACTTATACTCAAAACTCTTTATCATCATCAAAATCAATTTTGGAATCAATAATCTTCCCCTTTTTGATGATGACAAAACTTTTGAGTATATGCAAAAAAATATATAGTAGATTTTTAAAAAAAATCATATATTTATAAAGTATAAAACTACTAAATAATATAAACATACTTCATTCAAATTTAAGCTTAAGTATATACTCACCATCTCTCCTCCTTTTTGACATCATCAAAAAAAATAACTTAAACAAAATAATCAATAAGATCAAGAGTGTGATTTTTTTTTTTAACAATCCAAAAATATTAAACTCCTCAATATCATAAATAATTGAGTTCAATTCTTATTCAAAATTTGCTCTCCCTTACTATATGCCAAATTTCTTAATTTTATTTTTTGCTTACTCTTGATACAACTAAATTAATTCTTATTCTTATTGTATTTTGTATCTCATATTCAAATTGATAACATATTATAAAAAATATTACATTATGACAAGATTTCAATGTCAAATTTGTTTTCTTTAATTACCAAATTTTATCCCCATTTCTTTTGTAAACAAAGCCATTCAAAATCAAGTAAAATTTATCAACTAAGCAAATGCCAAACACACATAACATTTACTCAAGTAAGCACCAAATTAATTTTTAAAAATATTTATATAAGATATTTACAATGAAAACAATCATCCAAAAGTCCAATAAGTATAACATACACATATAGCATACACATCAATCAAGAATATAATCTTTTATGAATGTATGTCTTATCTTTGATATGCAACTTTCAATGTTTCTTATAAACATATTAAAAACCTAATTTATAAGTTTTATATCTAAATAAGATCTTATACAGTCAAGCTTATCTTAGATTTCTCAAATGATTAATAATCAAAAGAAAATGATATAAAATATTAAGATAGTATGCAAATAAGCAAAATATTTAAAATATTTAACTCATATAATAAGATCATTGCACATATTGACAAATCATAAAAGTTAATTAATAATTAATGATGGTATAATGTAAAGAAGGTTTAGCTTTTACCAAATATCATTATCCACTTTTTCAATTCCAAGCCATCCATCCATAAGAATTAGCTTCTTTCTCTTAATTGGATGCCTGATCAACCTGCAAAAATTATTTTCCAACTTTTGGTACGCAAGCTATCTTGGATCTATGGGTGTTAGTACTTATGGTTCCATTTGGAATCTAAATCTTTTTTACTAATTTACCATCAGATTTTCTGAAATTGCATGCATGTGCTTTGTGTTCTATCCTTTCACAATAAAAATATGTAATATGTGATATAACATGAGATGATATGCTAATGAAAAAATTTTTCAAGAATTTTTGCTTATTGTTAAGTTTGTAACCAATTCTAGCTTTATCATAAACACCTTATTGATTATTTAAAATCAATTGAAGCTTTTGTGAACCAAAAGTAAACTTTTCAAGCATAGATTTTAAATTATCAATCTCTTTTCTTAGTTTAGCATTATCTTCCAAAAGAGATTTTTTTTCTTTCACTAATTTTTTAGATTCTTCTTTCAACTTTTTATTTTCTTCAACTAAAAAATTTTCAAATTTAAAAAAAATATATCTTTTTCTTTAGCTAAGGTATTCTTTTTATTTAAGATATCTTCTTTTTCTCTTGATAATTTACTCTTTTTATTATCCAAAAGAAGATTGAATTTTTTAAGTTTTTTTATTTTTCAGTCCTACTTTTTTAAACTCATCTATTAAATCATTAAAGACATCAAATAATTCATCAAATATAAAATCATTGGCTTGAATTGAGTTTAGCTCTTCATTATGAGCCATCAAACATATATTTATCTCTTCTTCACTTGAGTATGACTCTTCTTCTCAATTTGAGCTCCCACTACTACTCCCATTAGCCAATATAGCTTTCCTTCTTAATTTTTTTGAGCTCTTTTTCAGTAGGGGATAGTCCTTTTATATTTTCTATGTTGACTCTTTTCTTCTTTTTCTCTTTGTGGTTCAAAATTTTTCTTCTTTCTCATGAATCTCATGAATCTTTTTATAATCACCATCATTTTTTTGTCATCTTCTGAATTCTCGATAGAAACACTTGAACTTTCTTCAATGATCAATGACTTGAGAGCAACGATCTTCCTTTTAGGCTCATTTTTTTCTTCCTTTTGTGTCATGCTCAACTCATGTGTCATAAGTGAACCAATAAGCTCTTTTAGGGACAGCTTGGTGAGATCTTTAGCTTCTTGAATTGTTGTCACCTTTGCTTCCCATTCTTTTGGCAAAGACCTCAAAACCTTGCATACAAGTTCATGATTAGTATAGATTTTGTCAAGACCATTCAAAATATTAATAATATTCATAAATATTATGAATATATCAGAAATAGACTCATGTAGTTTTATTTTGACCATTTCTTATTTGTGAATAAAAAAATTAATTTTAGATTCCTTAACTTGGCTTGTTCCCTCATGAGTTACTTCTAATTTATCTCAAATCTCTTTAGTCGATATTCAAGTTGATATTCTATTGAACTCATGCACATCTAAAGAACAATAAAGAACATTAATAGCTTTAGCATTTAATTGAGCCATCCTTTTGTCATTTGCATTTCAATCTTTTTCAAATTTAGGCACAAACATATTATTGACAATCATTGTAGGTGTGTGAGGACCATTGAGTATGACACTCCATATGTCATAATTTTGTGCTTGAATAAAAATTTTCATCCTAATTTTTCAATAAGTATAATTAGTATCATGAAAAAAAAGAGGTCTAATAGTTAAGTGTCCTTTACCTAACAAATAACCAAATGGATCAGCTATGAGATCTTTAACTCTAGAAAATCAGAGCACCCGCTCTGATACCAATTGTCATCCAGGTATGGCTACCCAAGAGGGGGGAGGGGGTGAATTGAATATTTTATAAAATTTTAAGTTAAATTAATGCTCTAAATAAGTTTGTGCTTCTAACTTAAGTGATTGTATGGTGAGAATAATAATTAGCAATGAAATAAAAACTAAGCTAAGCAAATATTAAAATAATACAAATATAAATTAAGAGTTAAGCAAAGCAAACAAGAAAAGCACAATATAAATACATAAAATTTATAGTGGTTTGGAGCAATCCACTCCTACATCCACTCTCCAAGTTTTTCTAAAAAATTCTACTATAATCCCTTGACTATAGTGTGTTTGTTTTTTCGGACTCACAAACAAACCCACTTGATTTTTTCAGATGCATCAACTACAATCCTATAATAATAGTTTTTCGGGCTCACTATCAATCTAGTTGGTTTTAACCTTGACTCACCAACTATAACCATATAATGATTGTCTTTCTAGGCTAACAATCAATCCCAAGTTTTTTTTTTCTCAAAAGAAACTTGTAAAGAAATAAGAAATACAATTCATCACAAAACAAAAAAAAAAAATTCTTTTTGAGCATGATGAAGAGATCAAAGGATTGCTGTTTGATGCTTGACTGTTGCTCCTTGAATTGATTTTGATGATTACAAAGTATTTGAGGGGGTTACTAATGATTTTGGCTTGAAAAAAGATTTATTATTTATCAGGGGCAAAATCATAATTTCATCAAGTCTTAACTCGAAAGCCTCAAGAGCAAGAACAGAAGATTTATGATCTATTGGAGGTAATTTCAAAATTTTTGGATATGTATTTTGAAAGAAAATCATGTTTATAAAATTGAGTCGACCCCATGAGTCGACTCATGTCAAAAAGGGCTGAACGGCATGTTGATTTTTTGACTGGCACATCCAATTGAGTTGACCCCATGAGTCGATCCTATGAGTCAACCTTTATTGCTGTATACATCAAAATTATAGAATAGTCATTTTTTGTTCTGTGCTATAGAAGTCGACCCCATGAGTCGACTCATGTACATGAGTCGACCCTATGAGTCGACCCCTGTGATGGAAAAACTCTGCAACGACTAGTTTTCAGCTCATTTTGACTGCATTTAATGCTCATTTAATGATCTCCAATGGCTCTAAATCTACTCAGATTACTCTCCACTATCATTTGAAGTTATAAAAGGTACTTAAAGGAAGGAATAAAGAAGGTTCTTCGAGCATTCATGTCAACCCTAAGCAAAGAGCCCTCTTGAAGTTAAAGAAGCTTTCATTTCAAGTTCATCAACCCCTCAAGAGCTCATTCAAGTCTTCAACCACCTTGAAAAAAATCAGAAAAGCTTCCTTCTTATTGTGTAAAGTGCATTTAAAGTTTTATTTGCTCATTAAAGGAGCTAAATTTATATTCGTGTGATTAACTCACATACTCTATTTTGTCTTGATCTTTAGTTTTGGAAGGGTTCCAAAACTTGAAAAGATTGGTTCGAACCTTGAATCAGATTGTATAAGGTTGGCTTGTACCTAAAAAATAAATATTCTAGCTTGGGATAGCTAGAGTCGGAGGTACCGACATTATATTCTTGTTGAATACGGTTTAGTAGATTTGAATTCTCAAGTAGGAGCTTGAGGAGTGTATGTAGGTGCAAGATTGGCACCGAACTACTATAAATCTTGTTTGTTTGTGTTGTGCTTACTTGCTCTCTTTTTAAATTTTCTTATCTACTTGCATTCTTGCATCTAATTTCTACACCTTGCTTAAATCACTCTCTACATATATCCTGCTCATTGTTATTTAATTCTCATAGTTCTAAATTAACGTTAAATTTTTTAAAAATCCAATTCACCCTCCTCTTGGGTTGCATAGCTGGACAACAAGTGGTATCAAGCTCGATGCTCAACCCTACTTTGATTTAACCATCAAAGAGCTAAAGATCTATGGCAACTCAAGTTGGTATTTCACTAGCCAAGGGACAGTCCACAAACTGACCTCCACTTTTCAATGGATCAAACTACACCTATTAGAAAGCTCGGATGAAAATTTTTATTCAGGCACTTGACTATGATACATGGAGTATCATAATTAATAGACCGCACACACCCACTAAGATAATTGATGGTGTAGAATCAACCAAACCCAAAAGAGAATGGGATGGGGTTGACAAGAAAATGGCTCAACTTAATGCTAAAGCCATGAATATTTTATATTGTGCTTTAGATGCTAATGAGTTTAATCGCATTTCAACATGCATGTCAGCTAAGAAAATATGGGATAGATTAAAAGTAACACATGAAGGCACTAATCAAGTTAAGGAATAAAAAATTAACATACTTGTGCATAAATATGAACTCTTTAAAATGGAGTATGATGAATCAATAACTGAAATATTTACTCATTTTATGGATATTATTAATAAAATCTTGGTAAGTCTTACTCTAACAGTGATCTTGTGAGAAAGATTCTTAGGTCTTTACCAAAGACGTGGGAGGCCAAAGTGACCGCAATTCAAGAAGCCAAAGATCTGAATATTTTACCCTTGGAGGAGCTTCTAGGATCGCTAATGATACACGAGCTAAGCATGAAACAACATCAAGAAGAAGATGTCAAGAAGAAGAGGATAATCGCCCTCAAGTCCACTACTCAACTCGATAAAGAATCCAAAAAAACTGAAAATGAAGAGCAAGATGAAGAAATGGCTCTCATCACTAAAAAGTTTAAAAGATTCTTGAAGAAAAGAAGATAAGAGATGAGGAAGAGGCCACCTACAAAAGGAGAACATAGCAAAGAGAAGGATAAGGAGCAGCTCCTTATTTGTTACGAATATAAGAAGCCAGCGCACTTCAGATCTGAATGTCCACAACTTAAGAAGGGCCCCAAGAAGTACAAGAAAAAGACTATGATGGCTACTTAGAGTGATAATGATGAGTCAAGCTCCGAAGAAGATTCACATGAGCAAGCCAACTTGTGCCTTATGGCACATAAAAATGAGATAAATACTAAAACTCCTGATGACTTTACTTTCGAAGAACTTCAAGAAGTATTTTATGATCTAGTTGATGATTTAAAGAAGTTAAAGATAAAGAACAAAGAATTAAAAAATCAAAGAATCAATTTTTACTAAAAAAAATGAAATAATTTCAAATGAAAAATTGGTCTTGATACAAGAAAATCTAAACTTAAAAAATAAAATTACTAAGTTAAAACCTATGGTAGAAAAGTTCACTCTTAGTTCAACCAAACTTCAAATGATACTTGATAGTCAAAAGGACGTTTATGATAAAGCCGGTCTTCACTAAAACCCTTTAAAGAAATAAAAATTCTTGAAAAATATCTATGCGAACTCATCAAGCAATAAGTTTTCAAATACTACTTGCTTTAAATATGGTATAGTAGGACACAAATTCTATACTTATTTCTCTAACAAATTTGAAAATTCTAATATGAAAAAAATATGGGTTCCAAAAAGAACCACTGTAACTAACCAAAAAGGATCCAAGAAAGCTTGGATATCTAAAATGAAAACTTAATTTTTGCATGCAAGTGTGTCTTGCATCCCAAAGAATAAATCAAAAATGGTATCTTGATAGTGGGTGCTCAAGACACATGACCGGTGATGAATTTTATTCATCACATGATGCAAAAGATGGAGGGATGGTCACCTTTGAAGATAATAGTAAAGAAAAAATCTTCAGTATAGGTAACATTGGTATCACTCCCTCCAAGTATATTAAAAATATTTTGTTAGTAGATGGCTTGAAACATAATCTATTGAGCATTAGTTAATTCTGTGACAAAGAGTATAAAGTCATTTTTGAATCTTCATTATGCATAGTAACTAGTCCCAATGAAGAAGGTATTAAATTTGTTGGGCATAGACATGGTAATATTTATATAGTAGATTTGAATGATCTTTTCAAGATAAACATGCAATGCCTAGTAGCCTTGAATGCCAAAATTAATGAGACTAGTTGGCTTTGGCACTGTAGGCTTGCACATATTAGCATGCATTCACTTTCAAAACTTATTAAAAAGGAATTGATTACCGGTTTATCTAAATTAAATTTTGAAAAGGATAGAATTTGTGATGCATATCAACTAGGTAAATAAATAAAAATATCATTCAAATCTAAAAATATTATTTCAACTTCTAGGCCATTGAAATTATTGCACATGGATTTATTTGGCCCACTAGAACTACTAGTCTGGGTGAAAAATGATATGACTTTGTAATTATTGATGATTTCTCTTATTTTACATGGATTTTCTTTTTGGCACATAAGGATGAAATTTTTTATGTGTTCTCAAAATTTTATCGAAAAGTTACTAATGAAAAAGATTTTTCAATTCAACATATTCGAAGTGATCATGAAACCGAATTTGAAAATCAAGATTTTGAAAAGTTTTGTGATGAAAAAGGTATTGACCATAACTTTTCAGCATCTAGAACATCCCAACAAAATGGGATAGTAGAAATAAAAAATAAGATCCTTGAAGAAATGGCCCATACTATGCTATGTGAAAGCAACCTCCCAGGTACTTTTGGGCAGAAGCAATTAATACGGCATGTTACATATTAAATCATGCTTTAATTAGACCATTACTAAAGAAAACACCTTATGAGCTTTGAAAAGGAAGAAAACCAAATATTGCATATTTACATATTTTTGGTTGCCGATGTTTTGTTTTGAACAATGATAAAGAAAGATTAGGAAAATTTGATGCAAAATTCGATGAAGCTATTTTTCTTGGTTATTCCTCTTCTAGCAAAATTTTTAGAGTTTTTAACAAAAGAATTTTAGTAGTGGAGGAGTCAATACATATTGTTTTTGATGAGACTAATAATCTTCCCTCAAGAAAGAATGAAGGTATTGATGATGCAGATTCTCTTATAGAAGGGATGAAGGAGCTCACCCTAAAAGACTCAACAATTCAAAATGATGAAAAATATGAAAACAAACAGGATGATGAAGGTGAAGAACAACAAGAACAACCTCAAAGTACAAATGATCTACCCAAAAAATAGAGGTATGATCACAATCACCCCAAGGAACTAATCATTGGTGATCCCACACATGGAGTAAGAACTCATTCTTCACTTAGAGATGCATACAATCATTTTGCATTTATTTCTCATCTTGAACCTAAAATCATAGATGAAGCTGAAAAAGATTATAATTGGATAAATGCAATGCAAGAAGAACTTAATCAATTTGAAAGAAATAATGTATGGACTTTAATATCAAGACCTAAAAATTATCTAGTAATTGGCACAAAATGGGTATATAGAAATAAACTGAATGAATATGGAAATATAATTAGGAATAAAGCAAGATTGGTTGCAAAAAATTATAATCAAGAAGAAGAAATTGATTTTGATGAGACCTTTGCACCTGTTGCTAGATTAGAAGCAATTAGGCTTTTACTTACATATGCATGCTTTATGAATTTTAAATTATTTCAAATGGATGTCAAAAGTATTTTTCTAAATGGTTATATTTCTGAAGAAGTTTTTATAGAACAACCCCCCGATTTTAAAAATTATGCTTTTCTTAATCATATTTTTAAATTAAATAAAGTTTTATATAGTCTAAAGCAAGTACCTAGGGCTTGGTATGAAAGGTTAAGTAAATTCTTACTTAAGAATGATTTTTCAAGAGGAAATGTAGATACAACCCTTTTCATCAAAAGAAATCACGATGATATCTTAGTTATACAAATATACGTTGACGATATTATTTTTAGGTCTACTAATAAAATTTTTTGTCAAGATTTTGCCAAGCTCATACAGGGAGAGTTCGAGATGAGCATGATGGAAGAACTTACATTCTTCCTCGGACTCTAAATCAAACAAACAAAGGAAGGGATCTCCATCACCCAAAGCAAGTACACAAGAGAACTACTCAAAAGATTTAGAATGGAGAGCTCTAAAGCAATTGGTGCACCTATGAGCCCATCATGTAAGTTTGACAAGAATGAAGGAGGTAAAAATATAGACTCAAAATTTTATAGAGGGATGATTGGTTCTTTATTGTATTTAAATGCTAGTAGACTAGATATTATGTTTAGTGTTTGTTTATGTACTTACTTTCAATCAAATCCAAAAGAATCATACTTAAATACAGTTAAATTTTTTTTTAAATATTTAAAAGATATACAAACTCTAAGATTATGGTATTCTAAGGACTCATCAATTGACTTAATAGGATATTCAGATGCTGATTTTGCTGGATGTAAATTAGATAGAAAAAGTACTAGTGGAACTTGTCAATTTTTTGAAGTTAACTTAATCTCTTGGTTTAGCAAGAAGCAAAACTCGGTAGCACTGTCTACGGTTGAGGCCGAATACAAGGCAGTCGGAAGTTGTTGTGCTCAGATTTTGTGGATTAAGCAACAACTTGAGGACTTTGGTATCAAACTCAATAAAACTCCCATAAGATGTGATAATACTAGTGCTATTAATCTAACTAAAAATCTAATTCAGCACTCTAGATCAAAATATATTAAAATTAGACATCATTTCATAAGAAAATATATCCAAAATAATAATATAATTCTTGATTATGTATGTACTAAAAAATAATTGGCTGACATCTTTACCAAGGTCTTAAGTGAAGATAGATTTTGTGAAATTAGGAGAGAACTAGGAATCCTTGATCCATCAGTTTAAGTATCTCTTTGATTCTAAGTTTTTAATGCTAAAAATTTATTGAACCAAATTTATTTAGCTCAATTCTCATCTCTCCTTTTTCTTAAGAGCTCAAAAGCTCAAAACTATCCTTCACATGATCAATCTTTGGGTAAACACCCTTCTCTCAAAGTTTCAAATTTTTTTTTTCAAAATTTTTTTATCATTCTTTTGAATTTTTTCATGCCATGAGTCGACCCCCAGGGTCGACCCTAGGATAAACTTGTAATTTTTGAAAAAACCCTTTGGGCGCTCTCTTTTTATTGGGAAATTTTTCGTTGAGCCGACTCTTACCCTTCTTCTTCTTTCTTCCACCGAACGAAAGCTCTCCCTCTCTTCTCTCTCAAATCGAAGGTTTCTCTCAAAATCCCTCTTCTCACCAATCTTCACCCTTCAAATCGCCCATTAAGAAACCAACTTTCTCTCCTCTTTCTTCCTCGTTTGGGTGGTTCGAGCTTGCCCTAGATTCAACCCCTCATCTCCAAATCGATGATTTATCTCCTCAAAATTTTTACTTTTTCTTCTAAAATCCTTTCCTCTCTACCTCTCATTTAGTTTCCTAAGCTCTTTGCAAGTCTTTTTTGTCCAAATGGCTCCCAAAATGAAGCTACCGTAAAGAAGAAAATCTGTTTGCAGGTTGGATGAGAGTGTGCACAGAAAAAGAATGGCAGCCGAGCCCTCTCCTGCTCCAATCCCAGCTCTAGGTCCTGCTTCAGCTTCTACATAGTCCCCAATCAGTCCAAGCAAGGTATCTCTCTCTGATCGAAAAGTGGAACCTGGAAAGAATATAGATTTCAAGTTTTTTGAAAAAGAAGGGTTCTCTATTGGATCAAAGATTAAAAATCAAGAATGAAAGTTTTACTGTCTATTGAAAGAAAATACTTATGTTGATTTGGTCAGAGAATTTTATTTGAACTTAAGTTACTTCTATGGAACAGTAAAGTCTATAGTAAAAGGTGTTGATATTATTCTTGATCCATTGTATTTGGAACAAATCATGTGCTTTCCTTGTGAAGGCTATGCTAATATGGAGCTCCCAATCAAAGAAGAAATTAATATTATCTTAAGGAGAACTTTTACTAAAAGTTTAAATAGATTAGAAGCCAAGATAGTTTCAGTGAAAATGAGGCTTTTGTATCACATGGTGACCATGCTCTTTGTCCCTAGGAGTGGTAGGCATGACCTCTTATCTGGTAGGGATATTTGCATCATGTGCTATGTGATCACCCAGACCCCCTTGAACCTTCCTACTTTGATGTTTGAGGCCATGAGGGAGACCCTGAACAGGTCTAAGGCTCACTTGCCTTATGGTATGACACTCATCCGGATCTTTAGGTAGTTCAGAGTCTGTTTTGAGGGGGAGGCAGTCATCAAATTGTCACACTCTGACACTATTAATCGCCACACACTGCACCGCATGGGTTTTTCAAAGACTGATGACGGTTGGTCGAAGGGTGTTGAGGAGAGAGCAGAGGAGGAAAGATTGTCTTCACCTCCTCGTGATCACAGAGCATCTCTTGATATTCAGTTCGTGTCTGATCATGAGGCTGGTCCCTCAGTGTCAGTAAGGAGGCATGCTTCAGTTTCACAATCAGGAAGTAGGGTACATCCTTTAGAGTTCAGACTTGCAGATGATCAGATTGAGCTGATGTCCCAGTGTGTTGTCTCTATTTTATCTCAACAGTTTGCCACCTCAGTCTTTGCTCAGAGGTCAACATCTCAGGATAACTCAGATCAGACTTTGATCCCTCATATCTCTACTATTTTTCAGATGCTCACAGCTCAGTCCGTACGACTTGAGGAGCTTGAGGGATGTGTTCTGAGACTGACGGACAGAGTTTTAGATTTGCAAAGGCAAGTATTAGCCTTAGCCCATCTCCAGCTATATGAGGACATTATAGAGGTCTCCAACCTATCTGCAGAGGCGGCTAGACTTCGAGGAGTTTTGGAGGGTGGATTTGACTTCTTGAGGAGACAGTTCAGTGACTCCAATGAGATTGTCTTTACTTAGATTGGTGCCTTGATGCAGTCCATGACGAGAGCTTTGGAATAATTGGACACCATCAGACTTTCTCTCCTAGCACAGTCCATAGCTTCCCAGGCTCCAAGATTTTCTCGCCCCTCTACTCGTGCCGGTACTTCTATCTGTGGCTGAGGCAGACGTGGTCGAGGTCGTGCCCATGGATTTGATCCTACATCTCCTCATCATATCTCAGACTCTTCTGATTCTGATGCCTCCAGTCATGATAAATATTAGATCTAGAATAGTTAGTCTTTTATGTCTGGGATCTATCTTATGGCCTTTGTATTTGTTGGCTGATTGACTCTTGGATAGTTGTTATCCATGACTTTTGTATTTTGAGTTGACTTATATGTATTGGGACACCTATGTATTCAGTCACATTTTGGATATATATATTTATATGCTTTGAATTTCAATGAATGTTTATGATTGGGATCAATTGAATTGTCTTAATTATGAGATATGAAAAATAACTCATATTTGTGCTGTGAAATATTATGAATAGCAATATCTTCTATATGAGCAAATTGATATGTCCTTTATGATTGCTATAATGAGGGAGAGTAGAGAAATAAACAATCAAAGAGAGGGAGTAAAGAAATAAAATATGATATCAAAAAGGAGGAGTAGGGAAAATATGTCCTTTATGTTATCTTTTTTTTTCTCTCTTTAAAATCCCTTAAGATCTTAATTGATGCTGTCAAAAAGGGGAAGTAGAGAATCAAAAATCGAGATCGAGTAATAAGCAATAGAGAAATAGAATCGAGAGCAATAAGCAAAATTGTCAAAGCAAATGATCTTATAAGCAAATTTCAAATTGATCTTCAAACTACTCATGATGCATTTCATTCAAATACTGACTATGATGTTTAAGTGATGCATCTTCATAAATTTAAAATTCATGTTCAATACTTTATATATGTTATATTATGCTTTTGCTCAAGTATTTTATCATCATCAAAAAGGGAGAGATTATTGCTCCTTGAATTGATTTTGATGATTATAAAGCATTTGAGGGGGTTACTAATGATTTTGGTTTGGAAAAAGATTTATCATTTATTAAGGGCAAAATCATAATTTCACCAAGTCCTAACTCGAAAGCCTCAAGAGCAAGAATAGAAGATTTATGATCTATTAGAGGTAATTTCAAAATTTTTGGATGTGTATTTTGAAAGAAAATCATGTTTATAAAATTGAGTCGACCCCATGAGTCGACTCATGTCAAAAGGGGCTGAACGGTACGCTGATTTTTTGGCTGGCACACCCAACTGAGTCGACCCCATGAGTCGATCCCTGTGCATGAGTCGATCTTATGAGTCGACCTCTATTGTTGTGTATGTCAAAATTATAGAACAGTCATTTTCTGTTCTGTACCACAGAAGTCGACCCCATAAATCGACTCATGTGTATAAGTCGACCCCTGTGATCGAAAAACTCCACAATGGCTAGTTTTTAGCTCGTTTTGGCTGTATTTAATGCTCATTTAATGATCTCCAATGGCTCTAAATCTACTCATATTATTCTCCTCCATTATTTAAAGTTATAAAAGGCACTTAAAGGAAGGAATAAAGAAGATTCTTCAAGCATTCATTTCAGTCCTAAGTAAAGAGCCCTCTTGAAGTTAAAGAAGCTTTCATTTCAAGTTTACTAACCCCTCAAGAGCTCATTCAAGTCTTCAACCACCTTGAAAAAAATCAGAAAAGCTTCATTCTTATTGTGTAAAGTGCATTTAAAGTTTTATTTACTCATTAAAAGAGCGAAATTTGTATTTTCGTATGATTAACTCACATACTCTGTTTTGTCTTGATCTTTAGTTTTTAAAGAGTTTCAAAACTTGGAAAGGTTGGTCCAAACTTTGAATCGAATTATATTGGGTTGGATTGTATCCAAAAAATAAGTGTTCTAACTTGGGATAGCTAGAGTCGGAGGTACCGATATTGTATTCTTGTTGAATACGGTTTAGTGGATTTGAATTTTCAAGTAGGAGCTTGAAGAGTGGATGTAGGTGCAAGGTTGGCACCGAATCACTATAAATCTTGTTTGTTTATATTGTGCCTACTTGCTCTCTTTCTAAATTTTCTTATCTACTTGCATTCTTGCATCTAATTTCTATACCTTGCTTAAATCACTCTCTACATATATCCTGCTCATTGTTATTTAATCCTTATAGTTCTAAATTAATATTAAATTTTTTAAAAATCTAATTCACCCTTCCTCTTGGGTTTCATAGCTGGGCAACATTGACTTTCTCTTCCTTTGAAGCTGAGAGAATATTGAAGATGGTATCAAAGATAGCTCTTGAATGTTCTCTGATATCTGTGTTGGAATCTCTCTCTTTTCTCTCTTTTTCTTTGATAGTCAATAAAGCTCTCAAACTTGAATGATTTCTTCTTTCAATCTACTTTTCTTATTTTTTTTTGATTTTTCATCTTTAAATAGGCTTGGCAGAGGCTAGAGAAAGTATTCGAGCTATTAGAAGAGCTGAAGTAGTCATTGTAAGATAGAAGATAAAAAGCTACAAAATGGAACACTAGTCGTTACAGATCATTGGGTTGGCTCAGTTTTCTCTGGGTCGGCTCACTTCCTCACTGGATCGGCTCAATCTTAAATTGGATCGGCTCAGTGGCATCAGACTGAAAATACTACTTTCTATCTTTTGTTCTTTTTCAGACTAGATCGGCTCAGATTTTCATTGGGTTGACTCAGTTGGCGTGCCAAGTATGTCAAATATTATTTTTCAGCCTTTCTTCTTCAAATTAATTTCTAAGCTAGACTTATCTTCTAAAATTAATTTAATCTTTATTAAAACTCTTTAAATTTAAATTACTCATAACTTATACTCAAAACTTTTTATCATCATCAAAATCAATCTTTGAGTCAACAAAAATCTTTTGGCCAAAAGTAGAAAGGAGATTAGAAAGAATTTTTAGTATTTCATCATTGGAGTCATCACTGATTGATAGAAAATCAATATGAATATATGTTTGAGTTTAATATAATTCCATACTCATGAATATATTCAGGATGCAGGAATGATCGAAGGATTAAATTGTATGGTAACTTACCATTGATGGGTGTATTTGGTATTTTCATCAAATTTTGTATCTTCTGAATAGTCATGATATTTTGCTAGACATCAATCTTGACTTGTAGATTTGATCGAATTAAAAAATTTAATTCGATCGTCAATTAGAAAGGGTTCTAATTGTTAAACTCCGATTAGCTTGTTTTGGACCTTAATTGATTAGAAGGAATCTAATTAAATTAGATCAACTTGCACTCGAATCTATTGCTGACTAGATGTAAAATCTAATAGATCATACACATAAAAAAATTGGTCAAGAATATTTTTTGATAAGGTTGATTGGAGTTTTGGATCCAATCAGGGTCTCCGATAAGTATACTAGCACGTGTGGAAATCCTAGCTCCTTGGGATATCAATTTGGTCTCAAACCTTGCAATTTAGCTAACTTAATTTGGTGTGTATTTGGGTTAGATTGTGCCACCTAGAGGTAGCCCAAAGAGGGGTGCCTAAATGCATATCCATGATAACAACCAAGAGTCTAAGATGTGAAGGACTCTTGGTGCATTTTTGAGAAGAGCACATGTGCTCTTTGTTTTGGCATGCAGAAGGATCAAGAGTCCTTCTGCTTTAGGTCTCTAACCTATATGGAAATGAGATTAGATCCTTTTCCTCTCTAGTACATATTTTAAAGTATGAAAAAAAAGCTTTAAAATGGTGTGGAAACTCTCCTGGAACCAAGCCATGTGTGCGAGATGTGTTTGGTCGCATGAAGAGATGCGAAGACTCCTTCTGCTTTAAGGAGTCTTAGGTGATACTATTATCTGATATTTTTTTTATAATAATTAAATTTAAATGTTAATTCAATGAGATAAATATAGAAATTTATCTAATAATGGAGTATTGCTTTTGATGCCTTTTACTGGGTGTGCGCGTGCGAGGTAGAGGAGGACTCACGCGACTCTTCGCGTTGAGAGTCCTTTTGTGATTCGAATTCCTATCCAAATGTGGCATCCCTTGTTGATTACTTTCCTATTTGAATTCAAATTCAAGTCAAGGAATACATGGCAAGTTTTCATGCTATTCTGAAATGGGAATGGATGCAAGAAACATCTTTTCTGGGTGCACTGCGTGAGGAGGGAAGGATTCGATGTATCACACCCTGATAAGTCCTTCTATTAGAAGACTCTTAGATAAGTGATATGTGAATCAGATATGCTTTTCCAATAGGGACGTGGCTTCTCTGATGGTGCCTCCTCTATTGCTATAAATAAGGGGCAGCAAATGAATTGATCATTCAATTCTTACATCCCTTATCCACTCCCTCTCTCCCTCTCTTACAACTCTAGGGTTTAGGACAAAGGCTTGTTCTTTTAAGACAAGCCTATTCCTAATAGCTCTAAGGGTTTAAGAGATCCAAAAGAAGGTGGTCAGATCTAGTGAGAGGTTTTGAAAGGTCCAACTTGTTGGATGTATGCTCTAGAAGCCAATCTTGGCTGACTCATTTCATATCTCTAGGACATAATTTTGTACTTATTGGGCAGTTATATTACCATTCATGTCTATGTGTCCATGAATCATCCAGGAGATTAATAAGATGATGACATATATTCTCAAAGAGTTGAGAATTTGAGGCATATGTCATTAAGGGTTGATTTCTAAATTACTCCTGATCATCGGATCATCATGGGGATGGTGATTGATCCGGATAGACCAGTGCACGGATCATTTCTTTCAGATAGATGGATCTCGAGTCTGCAGTATAGAGATACTGGAGTGAGAGTGCAGGTGGTTGTTAGAGAATAACTAGCATTGAGTGTGACTAACACGAGAAGTCACATGGATGTCTGCTCACTCGTTAGTGACTTTCTAGATACTGCAGTTGTATGACTAGTCCTTTGACTTGAGATGATACTACTGCTTGCAGTGAGGCTGCTGGAGTTTGACTGACACATCAACATGGATCTCAAAGAGCTCTTGTAGTGGATGTTGGCGATAGTTGGTCCACTGTAGGAGTGGGGTGTGCATCAAGATGGGATCTATCGATCCTAGTAGAAGGAAGTAGTCCTATGGGATTTAAGAGGCTGAGTCCTTAAGTCTATAGCTATAGCAGTGTGATTGATGGAAAATTTTTTTTATAGAATCACATATGGCCTTAAGCTAATTGAATCTATCATATGATCGATGTTAAGGTTTGACGATTTATCCATGACCTGCCATCTAGTTGGGACTCACGATAGAGAGACTGAATCATACGTTAACTACACATAGAAGTTCATTTCAGTTCTACTGGGTTGCCACGACATACTGTTAGGTGTCACTAGTGGATTGTGAGAGCTCACTAGAATTATTCTGGATCGACAATCTTTATTGAGTTAGAGTGGAATTATTCTAATTCATTGAAAAGAGTTTCAATGATATGATGATAGAGATCAATGTATATCTCACTATCAGATAGAATTGAACCTATGAGGTCACACAATAAAAAGATTAAGTCTGAAATAAATAATTGAGCTTATGAAGTGTCAATTGGGTTTAAAAAAATCTATTGGATTCATGGTAACCTTGCTAGCACATGGTTGGACCTAATTCCTCTTTCTATTAGGATTCCTATTAAGTTATCCAACTAACATTAGGAAGCCCATTAGGCACCAATAATTGGTGCCCTTGCACCCATAATTAGACATCCCAAAACACACCCAAGAGATGCTCCATATGAAAATAAAAGTCCTCTAATCAATGGACATGCCCAAATTGATCAAATCAAGGTGGCGCCTTATAATAACTATCAAGAAGATTCATAAAGGACTTGCACCCTTAATTTATGTGATCCATAACCTTAGACATTCAATAATTGAAGTCTCATGAATCTTATTCATGTAGGTTATTAGTAGGTAATTAAGTTAGAATTAACTTATTAAATAAGTAATCCCAACGAAAAGAAGAATTGGGTTTAACCATGTGCTAGCAAGGTTACCATGAACCCAATGGATTTCTCTATACCCAATTAGTACTTCATAAGCTCAATTACTTATTCCAGGTCTAATTCTTTTATTATGTGACCTTATAGGTTCAATTCTATCTAGTAGTGAGACATACAATGATATCTATCATCATATCATTGAAACTCTTTTCAATGGATCAGAATAATTTCACTCTAACTCAATAAGGATTGTCGATCCAGAACAATCCTAGTGAGCTCTTACAATCCACTAGTGACATCTAGCAGTATATTGTGACAACCCAGTAGAACTGAAATGAACCTCTAGGTATAGTTAATATGTGATTCAGTCTCTCTATCATGAGTCCCGACTAGATGGCAGGTCATGGATAAATCATCAAACCTCAACATTGGTCATATAATAGATTCAATCAGCTTAAGTCCATATGTGATTATATAAAAATTTTTTTTCATCAATCACACTGCTATAGTCATAGACTTAAGGATTCAGTCTCTTAAATCCCATAGGACTACTCTCTTCTGCTATGATCGATAGATCCCATCTTAATGCACACCCCACTCCTATAGTGGACCAACTATTGCCAACATCCACTACAAGGGCTTCTTAAAACCCATGTTGATGTATCAGTCAAACTCTAGCAGCCTCACTACGAGTAGTAGTATCATCTTAGGTCAAAAAATCAGTCATACAACTACAGCATCGAGAAAGTCACTATCGAGTGAGCAGACATCCATGTGTGTTGGTCATGCTCAGTGCTAGTTATTCTCTAACAACCACCTGCACTCTCGCTCCAGTGTCTCTACACTGCAGACTCGAGATCCATCTATCCGAAGGAAGCGATTTGTGCATTGGTCTATCCAGATCAATCACCATCCTCATGATGATCCTATGACCAGGAGCAATTTAGGAATCAACCATCAGTGACATATGCCTCAAATTCTCAACTCTTTGAGAATATGTGTCATCACCTTATTTATCTTCTGGATGATTTATGGACACATAGACATGAATGATAATATAACTACCTAATAAGTACAAAATCATATCCTAGAGATATGAAATGTGTCAGTCAAGATTGACTTCTAGGGCATACATCCAATAATCTTCCACTTGCACTAAAATCAATCTGCCATGTACCAGCCCTATCTTCATAAGATCGGCTATAGTCTTAAGCTAGCTAAGTAACTTACCAGTGGATCATCCACATCATATGTGGAGTTTGCTCTCTGCACCTCTATATATTTCTACTCGAGGTAGTCGCATGTTCTGTTATTCTATCTGCTTGGATATCTGGTGAGACCTAGGCTCTTTAGCAAGGGCTATGGTGCTATTGTCTTTGCAGTATAGTGTCACGACATCTGATGGTATGACAACTAATTCTGCAACTAACATTACAATCAGAATGCATCCTACACATCTACAGTGTACTCAGCTTCTATTGATCGATTATTTGAAATTCTTCCAAGATATCGACATAGGAACACATCCATGATGTAGACATTCTACCATCAACATCAGACATAAAATTTAAATTGGTATATCCTCCCACTCCTAGCTTTGATCCTTCTCCGATCATGTCTTCAGTTCTTCTTAAGAGCTTAAGAATATTTTTACAGCAATCCAGCGCTCACAGTATGGATACAACTAATATCTACTTATGATAATCATGGTATAATCAGTTTAAGTACTTTATTGCATACGACTATGTCCGAGAGGGTAGCAGACCCCTCTCCGAGATTTCTATGCTGAATATTTTCAATATCCGATCTCTGTACTTTATCTATGAAAATACAAGCATCCAATTGCATCTATCTCTATAGATCTTTAGGATGCTCATTTTATGTTTTTCATAGAGAAATCTATATTCAATCATATTTTAACCGATGTCAGTATTGGACACTCCCACTGACCCTTTTGAAACTCATAATTCCTCATATCTGATCAAACAATTTAATCATATCATTGAAATAAATGTTCCAACTCCAAGGATATTGTTGTCTTTGTGATCACCTATCACAAGAAGTGAAATTCATAGACTATTCCATATAGAAATCTTCAAAAGATCTCTACTCAGAAAAGCTATTTCACATCTTTTCTTAGAGTCGATATCTCACATTATCTCATTGTAGGTTCTGGGATCGTCTCTATATTCCCTATCTCTCATGAGAAAAGATTTTCTCTACATCATCTATTAAGCATACTCAAGTACCTTTCAAGAGGATTGGAGATCCTACTATGTGTATGAGGTGGAAGAGGAATACACGTCTCCTAGCTCATGATTAATATGTTTTTAAGATCCCAAGGCTCTCTACTCTTCAGAGACACTCTCTTAGAGCTTAACTTTCCTCCCACTGCTTCATCTTGGTTAAATAATTTTCCAAGAAGATAGCATTGAGTCACAATCATATTGTAATCCCATCGAAAAGTAATATCCCAAACTTTTTTAGGAAGAACTTTATAGACCTATCCTCTAACATATCCACCTGTTGTTCTAGACATAGACTGGACATCTTTGAATCTCAAAATAATCAAGATTCAGTTCTCACCATGTCATATCTTATATGGTGTGGTAGGAACAGATTTAGAGAGAACCTAATTTCATAGAAATAAAGCATGTCCCTAAAAAAATATAAATAAATTAGTGAATTTTATTATAGATCAGATCATATCTCATATAGTCCCATGACTCTTCTTATCTCATTGAGCTGAGATTTACTAAGAGGGGTCCAATAAGAAACAATGCCATTTTATGAGATAATCGAAAATTTTTTTTCAATGGTATTACATCCTTGATCCGATCGAAGTACCTTCAAAAATTTTTCGATTTGTTTCTCTACTTACATCTAAATTCTTTAAACCTTTCAAAAATTTTAGATTTGTATCTCATATACAAAGTAGAGACAACTCCTTGGTTAGCACATCACATGGGCTACACATGTCAAATGTGTACTAGGATAAGTATCTCAGTGATCCTTTTCCTCTTGTCCCACAAGAGTAGATTGGTCATATTTTCTCAAAGAGATGATGCACAAATTAGATTTGACTCAACAGTCAATGAGCCCAAGCTCATATTTTTTCAGTTTGTTAATCATTTCTTCTCCAATATGACTTAGCTGTAGGTTCCACATATACTTTAAATTTTATCTCAATTTTGGGTCTCTCAGATCTAATGGTATTCACTGATTGCTTAATTAAGTTCACATATACATCAACATGCAAATGATAGAGACTGTCTCTAAGAACTAAATCTAAATGATAATTACAAAGGACAGATATCCATGGCTACAGTAGCAACTGTTGCCCTATAGCCAATTCAAGGGTTACTTCCTCAGCCCTCTACCTTTCCATCGACTTTACACTAGAGTTTGTAGCTCAACTAGAAGAAGAGAAAATCATAAGGATAGTATTAAGTAATTTCGATATATCTACTCTAGGTGTGTCTTTGTTTCTTTAGGCACTCCAGGTATTTACCTCTAAACTCTTTCAAGGTTCCTTTGTTATCAGTACTTTGACCAATTCAGGTAAAGTGCCATGATGGCCTTTCATATGGTAGTTTACCATAAACTATCCATATAAACTAATTGGAGATTGCAGGATCAAATCTATAAGTAATTCCTTATGCATAGTCATGTCGAGCTTTTTAAGCTCTTTAATGTCCTCGATCATTATCAAATAACGATCATATACTGACTGTCCATCATGCATCACATGCATTGTGTGACTCTGATCACCTCACAATACTTGTGGATGAATCAATATATTGTTGGCAGAGTACATGTACTCATGCATGGCACCTATCTTTATTGTCATTGTCCATCTACTCGTCAAGTATAGCTCGTTGACTATGGGTTGGATGGATTGTTAACATTAGAATAACCTGATAAAGAATATTGCTTAATTTTTTAAAATTAAGAATAATTCTTAAGTTTGTAAGTCAGTCTATGTACTCGATTTTGGTTAATTGGTTGATATCTAGGATTCAAGCTAGAGGATTGGAAGCTGACACAATGAACAGCAGAGAGCAAAGATTCTAATTGAATATTTATATTTATTTTATAATTTTACTCTAGAGACTTTTAGTTGCAAAAAGAGATTTTTACTATTTTATCAAAACTCCCACACTCTTCGAATGGAGAAACGAAAATCCTAATACGATAATTAGATTTCTAGTGGATGCTGCAGTCCCATCGATGCCGTGCACCTCACTTAACAGTTATTGGTAACATGAATAAACATCGATGTATAGATAATTCTTTGTCCAGATGCTTCTCTAAGCATATTGCAGCCACTTGATCTCTAAGTCATGTGGGCTCACCTAACAGTTATTGCCCTCACTTCTTAGTTAAGTCAGACCCATCATTTACAAACAAGTGTAAAGCCATCATTGGATCCCTCACCTAATAATTATTGGGCCCAACTCCATCTTTATCTTGCAGCAATTCTTTGCTAAAAGAGTGGTTGCGGGTTTTCGATGCAACTGAACCACTATGACCAGTCGAGAACAATCAACGTCGGTAGCACGCCCGCACATCTACAACGGTGGAAGATCTTGGACTTAATATTTTATGGAGAGATTTAGATTTAGATCTCATCTAATCAATTATCACATGACTGATATAATTATCATGGACTAAATCAAACCATCAAGCAACTATATTTGTGACTCAATCTTTCAAATTGGTCAGATAAGTAGAGATTAATGGGGGTCCCTTCGTTGCTTTCTTTAGACATTAATAAATTGGCCAGATAAGTGAACAAAATCAATTAAATAACCATCTTTCAATTACTTACCTAAGACACCAATTGGACAATTGATCAGAATTGGTTAGCTCAAGTGAATCGGGCTCAAATCAATAAGCCAAATTAGGTCTTTAGGTTAATCGATTCTACATATGGGACTTAATCGATTTGATCAAGAATAATTGTATGATCATTAACTTAATTGATCTAATCAATTCAATACTTGACTCAGTTTAACCAATTACTTAATCGAATTAGACCCAAATGACTCAAATCAAAAATCTTAGATGTAATCCTATTACATGATCTAATTTTTGATTTTTTCATGATCAAGATCCTCATACACAAACACAAATTTTAGATTCTAAAATTATATTTTAGATCTAAATTCTTTGCATGAAAGTAAGTATTAAAATATAAAAATAATTTTTAAGTTCTAACATACAAACATATATCACATATATGCATGTAAAATTAGATCTAAATAAAATTTCAAATTTAAACATGATATCATATATCTCATGTACTAATCATAGATCAGATTAAAATTAAATTTATGATTTAAATATATAATCATATATCATATATATGAATCAAAATTCAGATCACAAAAAAATTCAGGTTTCATGCATATGTCTATTTCATATGAACTAGAACTCTTTCTAGATCAATTTTCAGATCTATGTATGCATCAACATATCAACTATATATTCTAGAATTAAATCTAAAATCAAATTTTAGATTTAAAGATCTATCCATACATCTCATGTATTAAGAAAAAATTGATTTTGATATCTTTTCAAAAATATGTATATTAAAATTTAGTATATAAAAACCCGTGGCTCTGATACCACTGTTGGAATTCGGGATTTGAAGCATGCATATATATTTCAAAACTTAATTTTCTAAACACCGCAGTCTGTCACACCTAAAGGCTCTCCCCACGCCCCTCACACCCAAAGGCTCTTCCTATGCCCTCTCTTCCTCCCCTTTTCTCTTCTCTTGGGCGTTCTACACGCCCTTCCTTTGGGACGCGCATCCCAAAGTATTCCATGCCCAAAGAGTTTGGGTGCCTCTTCTTTGTTGGTTTCTAGCATCTGATAGTAGCACATAGCAAGGAGAAACTTTAGAGAAGAGGAGAAAAAAAAAATCAAGGAGAAAGATCAAGTGTTGATCGCGATTCAGACTTCGTTTAGATTCAGCAAACTGAATTTTGAAGAACCAAAATTTAGATTAAAGAGGACTGTTTCAGATTGATCCCGAGTGGATACTCTAGAGGCCAGACACTTGTGCAGCTAACAGAGAGCCTTGTCTCTTTCAGATTCAGATTTGAAGAAAAAGATTGCGAAATAGTTATATGATTTGATCACAATCTAAATTTCAGCATATATCAATTTCAGCATATGAAATAAATGAAAGAAAAGTACCTTATAAGCCAATCATAAGTGTGTTGCGATGGGACTTTCTTTACAATTTTTCAACTCATAAAATGATATTTATTATTATTTGAGGCATTGATTCATTATATTAGCTGCATCTTATTATGTCTAAGATTATGATGAACCCCAAAGATTAGGATAATAATTTTAGGAGACATAAATTGATCATGCTAGTGAGACCTAAAATCCTAATATTAAATATTCCTGGTCGTAGGAGCATTGAGTTGGGGATCAATGATTCAGATAGATTGGTATATCCTATGTATGCTTAATGAAGAGGGTGGCAGATCTCACTAGCCACTTGTGTGAGACATTAATACAAGGTTATGGGTGCTCATTTGAGAAATGAGTTTACTGAATTGACTCGATGAAAGAGAACATCTTATGAAAGCCTTATTTGCATGTCAAAATTGGTTCTCTAAGTGGGAGTTGTGCAAGTGATCCTTAGATCTGAGACCACCATAGAATCTTGTGCACATGAATCCATATTTTGGTTCATACCCAAGCATGGCATTAAGACATGTACGGGGTGTTCTGGATATGGTGGAGTGTGTATGGAGGTTGTGAGTAGGTCAACATAGAATCAATCACTCCTAATAAAAGGAGATTGCATCCTGTGTATTCTCAATCTTAGATGATTCGAGAAAAGTCTTTTGACCAAAAGCAGGAAGGAGATTAGAAAAAGTTTCTAAGCTTCTTCATTGGAGTCATCATTGGTTAATTGAGAATCGATATAAATATGTATTTGAGTTTGACATGATTCCATACTCATGAATATATTTAGGGTGCAAGGATGATCGAAAGATTGAATTGCACGATAATTTACTACTGAAGGGTAGATTTAGTATTTCTATCAAATTTTATATTTTTTAGATAGTCATGATATATTGCTAGACATCAATCTTCACTTGTAGATTTTTGACCGAATTAAAGAGTTTAATTCGATTGCCAATTAGAAATGATTCTAATTATTGAGCTCGGGTTAGCTCGATTGGATTTAAATCAATTAGATTGAAATCTAATCAAATTTAGTCAACTTATACTTGGACCTACTGTCGGCTAGATAAGGAACCCAATGGACCACACACATATGAAAATTGGCCAAGGACCCTTTTGAAAAAGGTTGATTGGAATTTTGGATTCAATCAGGGTTTCGGTAAGCATGCTAGCACGTGTGGAAACCCTTGCTCCTTTGGAGATCAATTTGGTCTCTTCCCTTGCTAATTAGCTAGCCCAATTTGGTAGACATTTGGGTCAGGTTATGATACCTGAAAGCAGTCCAAATTGGGGCACCACATCCCATGTTAACGCCAAATATGAAGAGTCCAAGTTGTGGTGGACTCTTGGTGTAAAACAGGTTCTGCCTACAAGTGTTAGCATGGGCAGAAGAAAAAAATTATTTTTTTTATGGGATTAAATTATGTGTGGTAGCTCATATCACCCTCCATCCTCTGGTGTATATCTTAAAGTATGAGATATATTTTTTCTGAAATTTATGGGATAGAGAAAAAATTGGAAAAAAAAGAATGTCTCGCGCGCGCGCAGAAGCATCGTGTCTCTCCACGATTTGGAGAGTCCTTATCCCAATCAAATGCTTTTAGATTGGAATGATTTTTGGTGATGACATTCTTTGCTTGATAAGATATTTTTGATAATTTTTCTCGAATTTTTTTGGATGCCATAAGTTGGTCTTGATGCCTGCACGTGCGGTGATCAGCACTTGCGTGAAGAGGTGCGAGGATAGCATCCTTTTGTGAGAATTTTATCACCATTTTTAATTTTTTAATTGAATCCCCAATTCATGTAGATTTTTGAAGATTTTTTTAATTTAAGAAGGGATGTGAAAATATCCCTTCTTTAGTTGCATGTGCGTAGACCGAGGTGCTGATCGACGTATCATGGATAAGAGCCCTTCTGCTTGAAGAAACTCTTATCTCTGATAATCAGATCAGATATGCCTTTTGGATAAGGCATGTCTCTCTCTTTTGTCATCCTTCTGGTGGCTATAAATAGGCTGGAGCACTGGGTATCCGATGAATCTAAGAGGGGTTTCCAATTTCTCTCCTGTTGCTCTCTTTTCTTTCTTACAACCTATCTTAGTTTCAGGACAAGGCTTTGGAATTTAAGACAAAGCCTTATCTGATCCTAACAAGGGTTGTAAGGGTCCTAAAGAAGGAGAATCAGAAGTTCAGAGGAAGTTCTAAGAGGATGAGGTCAGGTTCTTGAAGAAACTTGATCGGTATGAGGCTAGTCGAGTTCTAAGGGCTAGAACTCTTGAAGCAAGGTGAAGAAGGAGCACTGTCTTTGGTTCAATTTTCGTGTGGATCACCATTGGAGGGCGGATACTTGGATGCCTTATAGAAATTGGGATTAGCGCTACAGATATTTTTCTTATCTTAATTTATATTTATTATGCTTTGATTATTATAGTCAAGAGTTTCTGGGCATTAGGGCTTCAGGTGTATTGGGTGTTTTGAATAAAAATTTTAAATACCTAATCCTTCTGCTGTACCACCGAAACCCAACAGTGATATTAGAGCCTATCTTAATTTATGTAATCAAAGATTAAATTATTATCTTGATTGTGATCAAGCATGAATTTTTGGTTTGGTTCAAGTCAGGTCAAGGGTTGAACCCGATTGAATATCTAAACCCTATCATGTCTTAGAGATATGTTTTAAATATAAAATGCATGATGTATGTGTAAAATTTTTTTAGTAGCTTAGTACTCTAATTGGAGTTCATCACCAGGCCGTCTGATCATAAGAGCAAGTAGGGTTCAGAGACCCTCTCTTTCTATTCAATAGGGTACTCTTATGTCATGTAGGGGTGCCACTGTGATGTTCCAAGAAGAAGAACCGTGAAAAGAGTATTTTATATTCATGCATGTTATTAGAACTTCATGCATATATGATATGCTTGAGATGTTTAGTTATAATCATATTGTATGATTCTGCTTCTATATCTTAGAGATATGATAAGATGCCATAATTAGTTGTTATGATTATTAAGATACAACTATTATAGTGTATTCTTGTGATAGATTGAATTAGGATATGTTTGAGACCATTAAAGTCCTCATAAAAATTATATTAAGTCGTAGTATTGTTAACCAGAAGCTGACCTATTTTCTTGAATCGATTAATTAATTGGTGTTTAAGGAGTGTTTCAAGTGTGATGGTTATTTAATTGGTTATATTACTGGCCTACCCAATTTTATTGGTGTCTAAGAAAAGCAATGGAGGGACCCCCACCAATCTTAACACTTTTCTAACCAATTAGATTAGTTCGAATCTTGAATGAAGATAGCTTAGTATTTTAAACATTACTAAGGGCCTTCCTTCATGCTAGGTTAATGTTACATCATGAACTATGGCTAGTTTGTTGTGTTACCATAAGGCTTGTCATAAAGATTGATATAACATAATCCTGATGCATAAAATATGCTTACGGCAATTTTGGATATACTGCTTTGTTGTGCTAACACAAGGACAATTATATTCGATTTTGACTGTATTGAAATGAAGGATCTTACTTAACTAAAATATTATAGCTTGTTGTGTTAATATAAGGCTAACAATATTTTAGAGACCAAGATAAAATATTGAGAATTGCATGAGATGTAATTGAAAAGAGTTTCCTACCTATGAACTCATAAGAGTTTGTTGTGTTAACACAAGATCATTATAAGGAATTAGGATCTCAATCTCACTAAGATAAATATAAAATATATCTCGTTTATTATAGGAGAGGACTATGGTATCTGATAAAATAGTGGGAGATATAACTAGTTTTAAAAGTCCTCATCAGTTATGCATGTCAAACATGAGTGGTCTGCTTATACTATTATTTTATGTAGATTTAAGTCTACATTATAGCTTCTTTATTTTCACCCCATGATACCATAAATAAAACTATATTAACCGATACAACTATGTGGATTGATTGAGGAACTTGCAAATTAGATTTATATCAGAAAAGAACTCTGATGTTCTGGATATTTCTAACCCTAGATTGGTCAGTAATAATGAGAAGGTAATGATGTCCGTATGGATATTATTTATAAAAAATTTAGATATTGGGAGTATAATTGCAAGAATTATCTTACAAGATTGAAGCAGGGTGCAAGTGTAATATCAAAAGATATGTATATGATACAGACCTATTTTTCATTGAGTAACTCAGACTCTGATATTTGGATATTGGATACCATCTATGGATTATACATTTGTAATTCATTACAGCGACTATAGAATATCAAAGGTCTGAAAAGAGATGACCTCGAGCTTTATAGCACAAGTGGAGAGTCTATTAGCGCAAAGACTATGGGAACCTATATGCTTAATTTGCCTTCAGATAAAACTTTAGAATTAAAAGACTGTTATTACATGCCAAAGGTCATTAGAAATATTATTTCTATACCTTTGTTGTTAAAACAAGCTTATGAAATAAGGCTAATGGAAAATGAATACTCCATTTTTTTTAATAAATTTTATGGCAGTGGTTATATTGATAACAATCTTTTAATTCTTACACTTAATAAAAATATTTTTTATATTAAAAAAAATATGAAAAGAAAGAGAGAAAATATAAATGTCACATATTTCTGACATTGTCGTCTTGATCATATTAGTGAGTCAAGAATAAATAAGTTATACAAAGAAGAATTTTTTGATCCAAATGATTATGAATCATTGGGGACTTATAAATCTTATCTCATGGGTAAGATGACCAAGACTCCATTTTCTTAATATGGAGAGAGGACAAGTGAGTTGTTAGCTCTAGTACATATAGATGTATATGGACTGATAACAACTTAGGCCAGAAGAAAATACTCCTATTTTATTACCTTTACAGATGATTTATTAAGATTCGGATATGTGTATCTTATGAAATATAAATTTGAAGGTTTTGATAAGTTCAAAGAGTATCAAGGTATGGTCGAGAAACAAACTGAAAAAATATCAAAGTTCTTTGATCTGATCGAAGAGGAGAGTATTTATCCAGTGAATTTCTTGATTATCTTAAAAATAAAGGTATTCTCTCTGAATGGACCCCTCCTTATACACCTCAGTTAAATAGTGTAGCAGAAAGGAGGAATCGCACTTTAATAGATATGGTGCGGTCTATGATATGCTTCACCGATTTCCCAATATCTTTCTAGGGATAATGCCTTAGAGACTGTCACATATATATTAAACAGAATGCCTTCAAAGTCTGTTGCAAGCACTCCATATGAGATATGGAATGGAAGGAAGCCTAATCTTAAATATCTTAAGACTTTGGGCTATCCTACTTATGTCAAAAATATTTTTGGACATACGCTTAATGCTAGATCAGACAAGTGTAGGTTTGTAGAGTATCTTAATGAAATTAATGGATATTATTTTAACCACCCTACTGAATAAAAGGTGTTTGTTAGTAGGCACGCTACTTTCTTGAAACATGAATTTATCCAAGAAGGAGGCAGTGGTAGGAATATTAAAGTTATGAAAGTTCATGATCTATAAATCGATCCAAAAATACCAGTGGTTGGACCACAAGAAGATCCTCAATCAAATGTACCCAAGGATGAGGTACATCCACTATACACAGTTTCTCTTCGAAGGTCAGATAGAGTGCGTCAAGCATCTTTGAGATATAATTTTATCATTGAGAATAATAATTCTATCAACATCATTCAGGATGTTGATCCACTGACCTATTCAGAAGCTGTCATGAGTAGGGACTTAGACAGATAGCTGGAAGCTATGAAATAGGAGATGGACTTGATGAATACCAACCAAGTGTAGACCTTGGTTGATGCACCTGAGGGTGTGACCCCAATATAAGGTGCAAGTGGATCTTCAAAAGGAAGATCAGAGTAGATGGCCAAGTAAAAACCTACAAAGTTAGGTTAGTGGCGAAGGGTTTCAATCAAAGGCAAAGAATTGACTATGATGAAACCTTCTCACCAGTGGCTATGCTCAAGTCTATCTAGATTTTGCTTATAATAGCGGCATACTACGATTATGAAATCTGATACATGGATGTCAAGACCATTTTTTTTAATAGTAATCTAGAGGAAGAGGTCTATTTGACTCAGCCAAAGAGATTTATCTCAAGTGGGAGAGCAAATCACGTATGCAAGCTAATGAGATCCATCTATGGATCGAAGCAGGTTTCGAGGAGCTGGAACATCCGATTTGATATGACAGTCAAAGAGTTTGGCTTTATCAAAAATACGGATGAACCATGTGTAAACAAGAAGACAAGTGGGAGTGTTATTATCTTCTTGGTTCTATATGTTGGTGACATACTGCTCATTGGGAATGATATCCCAATGTTGTAATCGGTTAAGACTTAGCTATCGAATAAGTTTTTCATGAAAGACTTGGGTGAAGCATCCTATATACTAGATATAAAGATCTATAGAGATAAATCTAAAAAGATGTTAAGCTTATCCTAATCACGATACATAGATCTCATATTAAAGAGATTTAATAAGGAGGCAAGTAAGAGATTACCTGTCAAGTCATGGTATACATCTCTCTAAGAGAATGTGTCCTAAGACACCAAAAGAGAGGAAAAGGATGAATGAAATCTCTTATGCTTCAGCTGTGGGATCAATTATGTATGCCATGCTATGTACCAAGCCTGATGTAGCTTATGCTTTAGGCATAGCTAGTAGATTTCAGGTTGATCCAAAGAAGGATCATTGGAAAGCAGATGATAGCAAGTCAATATTAGGGTATGTGTTTATCCTAAATGATGGGATAGTGAGTTGGAAGAGTTTCAAGCAGTAGATAGTAGCTGACTCAACTACTGAGCTAGAGTATGTTGCTACTAGTGAAGTCATTAAGAAAGCTATCTGGATGAAGAAACTCATCATGGATTTAAGAGTCGTTCCTAAGATTGAAGGACCGGTGTCACTCTAGAGTAATAACACTGGGGCCATTATTCAAGATACGAAATCTAGGTCTCATTATAGATCCAAGCACATCCTCAAACATTTCCATCTCGTTAGAGATAAGATGTTATCCTTAAACGAGTAGACAGAAAGAACAATACAGCAGACCCATTCAGTAAGGCCATACCACAACAGCTATATGATTATCATCATGATTGTATGAGATACAAAGGTGATTGGCTTTAGTGCAAATGGGAGATTGAAAGAAAAATGCCCTATAAGCCAATCGCAAGTATGTTGCGATGGGACTTTCTTTATAATTTTCCAACTCATAAAATGATATTTATTATTATTTGAAGCATTGATTCATCATATTAGCTGCATCTTATTATGTCTAAGATTATGATGAATCCCAAAGATTAGGATAATAATTTAGAAGACATAAATTGATCATGCTAGTGAGATCTAAAATCTTAAAAACTTAATATTAAATATTCCTGATCGTAGGAGCATTGAGTCAGGGATCAATGTTCCGGATAGACTGATACATCCTATGTATGCTCAATGGAGAGGGTGGCAGATCTCACTAGCTACTTGTGTGAGACACTAATACAAAGATGTGGGTGCTCATTTAAGAAATGAGTCCACTGAATTGACTCGATGAAAGAGAACATCTTATGGAATCCTTATTTGCATATCAAAGTTGGTTCTCTAAGTGAGAGTTGTACAAGTGATCCTTAGACTTGAGACCACCATGGAATTTTGTGTGCATCAATCCATATTTTGGTTCATATCCAGATATGGCATTAAGACATGTACGGGGTATTCTGGATATGATGGAATGTGTATAGAGGTTGTGAGTAGGTCAACATGGAAATCAATCACTCCTAATAAGAGGAGATCGCATCCTATGTATTCTCAATCCTAGATGACTCGAGAAAATTTTTTGGCCAAAAGAAGGAAGGAGATTAGAAGAGTTTCTAAACTTCTTCATTGGAGTCATCATTGGTTAATAAAATCGATATGAATATGTGTTTGAGTTTGACATGATTCCCATACTCATGAACATATTCAGGGTGCAAGGATGATCGAAGGATTGAATTACACCGATAATTTACCACTGAAGGATAGATTTGGTATTTTCAACAAATTTTATATTTTTACGTAGTCATGATATGTTGCTAGATGTCAATCTTGACTTGTAGATTTTTGACTGAATTAAAGAGTTTAATTCGATTACCCAATTAGAAATGATTCTAATTATTGAGCTCGAGTTAGCTCGATTGGACCTAAATCAATTAGATTGAAATCTAATCAAATTTGGTCAACTTATACCTCGACTACTGCTGACTAGATGTGGAAACCAATGGGTTACACAATATAGAAATTGGCCAAGGACCCTTTGAAAAAGTTGATTGGAATTTTGGATTCAATCAGGGTTTCGATAAGCATGCTAGCACGTGTGAAAATCCTTGCTCCCTTTGGAGACCAATTTGGTCCCATCCCTTGCTAATTAGCTAGCAATTTGGTAGATATTTGGGTCAGGTTATGATACCTATAAGCAGTCCAAATTGGAGCACCACATCCCATGTTAACACCAAATATGAAGAGTCCAAGTTGTGGTGGACTCTTGGTGTAAATAGATTCTGCCTACAAGTGTTGGCATGGGCAGAAGAAAAAAATTATTTTTTTAATAGGATTAAATATGTGTCATAGCTTATATCATCCTCCATCTTTTGGTGCAATATCTTAAAGTATGAGAATATATTTTTTCTAAAATTTATGGGGTAGAAGAAAAATTAGAAAAAGAAAGGATGTCCTCGCGTGTGTCAGAAGTATCGTGTCTCTCCATGATTTGGTAGATTCTTATCCCAATCAAATACTTTCAGATTAGAATGATTTTTGGTTATGTCATTCTCCACTTGATGATATATATTTTTTTTAATTTTTGTGGAATTTTCCAGACTTATCTGGATGCCAAACAGATGCCATAATTTGATCCTGATGCTGCATGTGTGGTGATCAGCACTCACATGAAGAGGTATGAGGATAGCATCCTTCTGTGAGAATTTTATCACTATTTTTAATTTTTTAGAATTTAGATTGAATTCTCAATCCATGTAAAATTTTGAGGATTTTATTTATTTGAGAAGGGACCTGAAAACATCCCTTCTTTGGTTGCATGTACACAGACCAGGGTGCTGATCGATGTATCATGGATAAGATTCCTTCTGCTTGAAGGAACTCTTATCTCTGATAATTAGATTAGATATGCCTTTTGGATAAGGCATGTTCCTCTCTTTTGGCATCCCTCTGGTGGCTATAAATAGAGGGTGCTGGGTATCTGATGAATCTAAGAGGGTTTCCAATTTCTCTCCTGTTGCTCTCCTTTCTTTCTTACAACCTATCTTAGTTTTAGGACAAGGCTTTGGGATTTAAGACAAAGCCTTATCTGATCCTAACAAGGGTTGTAAGGATCTTAAAAAAGGAGAATCAGAAGTCTAGAGGATTCTAAGAGGTGAGTCAGGTTCTTAAAGAAACTTGACCGGTACGAGGCTAGTCGAGTTCTAGGGCTAGAACTCTTGAAGCAGGTGAAGAAGGAGCGCTGTCTTTGGTTCAATTTTTGTGTGGATCACTATTGGAGGATGAACATGGACGCCTTATGAAAATTGAGATTACCACTATAGATATTCTTCTTATCCTAATTTATATTTATTATGCTTTGATTATTATAGTCAAGAGTTTCTGGGCATTAGGGCTTCCGATGCATTGGGTGTTTTGAATGAAAATTTTAAACACCTAACCCTTCCGCTGTGCCACCAGAACTCAATAATAAATCTATGTGGTTTATATTTTTATGTATACAAAATTTAGATTAAAATTATTTTAATCTTATTCTCCACTACGATATTTAGAAAATTAAGTTTTTAAAATACATATGCATGCTTCAAACCTGAATTTCAACACAAACTTAGGTGGAGGAGGTCTGATCGATTGATAGCTAGTTGAGTTCTAGAGGCTAGAATTTTTGAAGCAATAAAGGAGGAGCACTGTCTCTAGTCTAATTTTTGTGTGAATCATCATTAGAGGGCGGACATTTGGATGCCTCATAAAAATTGAAATTAGCGCTATAGGTATTCTTTCTTATCCAAGTTTAATTTAATTATGCTTTCTTTGTTATAGTCAAGGGATTCTGGGTTCTAGGATTTTGGTGCATTAGGATGTTTTGAATGAAAATTTTAAACACCCAGTCATGCCACTGCTCCATTGAAACCCAACACTATAAAACCAACCATAATGATTCGATCGACTATATGATTGAT